>NW_028188492.1:0-141000 GCF_964204655.1 Triturus cristatus
TCCTTTGGTTTTTGCTTTGTTCGCCATAAGTTGGCAGGGTATGCTCAGACGTGAGTCCCTTGCTCACTTTGCCACTGGATTCAAGGAAGCCTGGCTGAAGATGGCTGAAATGCCAGAAACCGGTCCTAGGAAGCTTGTTTCCGGTCCAGGGAAGACATGGCTTGGCAGTTCGGGCTGGACTGGTCCCATGAGGCACAGGGTCAGACTGATTTGCATATGGCCATGTCTGAACTGGGGTGGCTGAGTGGGCTAAAGAACGGTGATGGATTAAACCCAGATCAGTTGACTGGGGGTGAGTGCTTGCAATGTTCAACACTCCGTCCATCATTTCCTTTGGTTTTTGCTTTGTTCGCCATAAGTTGGCAGGGTATGCTCAGACGTGAGTCCCTTGCTCACTTTGCCACTGGATTCAAGCAAGCCTGGCTGAAGATGGCTGAAATGCCAGAAACCGGTCCTAGGAAGCTTGTTTCCGGTCCAGTGAAGACATGGCTTGGCTGTTCGGGCTGGACTGTTCCCATGAGGCACAGGGTCAGACAGATTTGCATATGGCCATGTCTGAACTGGGGTGGCTGAGTGGGCTAAAGAACGGTGATGGATTAAACCCAGATCAGTTGACTGGGGGTGAGTGCTTGCAATGTTCAACACTCCGTCCATCATTTCCTTTGGTTTTTGCTTTGTTCGCCATGAGTTGGCAGGGTATGCTCAGACGTGAGTCCCTTGCTCACTTTGCCACTGGATTCAAGCAAGCCTGGCTGAAGACGGCTGAAATGCCAGAATCCGGTTCTAGGAAGCTTGTTTCCGGTCCAGGGAAGACATGGCTTGGCAGTTCGGGCTGGACTGTTCCCATGAGGCACAGGGTCAGACTGATTTGCATATGGCTATGTCTGAACTGGGGTGGCTGAGTAGGCTAAAGAACGGTGATGGATTAAACCCAGATCAGTTGACTGGGGGTGAGTGCTTGCAATGTTCAATACTCCGTCCATCATTTCCTTTGGTTTTGCTTTGTTCGCCATAAATTGGCAGGGTATGCTCAGACGTGAGTCCCTTGCTCACTTTGCCACTGGATTCAAGCAAGCCGGGCTGAAGACGGCTGAAATGCCAGAAACCGGTCCTAGGAAGCTTGTTTCCGGTCCAGGGAAGACATGGCTTGGCAGTTCGGGCTGGACTGTTCCCATGAGGCACAGGGTCAGACTGATTTGCATATGGCCATGTCTGAACTGGGGTGGCTGAGTGGGCTAAAGAACGGTGATGGATTAAACCCAGATCAGTTGACTGGGGGTGAGTGCTTGCAATGTTCAACACTCCGTCCATCATTTCCTTTGGTTTTTGCTTTGTTCGCCATAAGTTGGCAGGGTATGCTCAGACGTGAGTCCCTTGCTCACTTTGCCACTGGTTTCAAGCAAGCCTGGCTGAAGACGGCTGAAATGCCAGAAACCGGTCCTAGGAACCTTATATCCGGTCCAGGGAAGACATGGCTTGCCAGTTTGGGCTGGACTGCTCCCATGAGGCACAGGGTCAAACTGATTTGCATATGGCCATGTCTGAACTGGGGTGGCTGAGTGGGCTAAAGAACGGTGATGGATTAAACCCAGATCAGTTGACTGGGGGTGAGCGCTTGCAATGTTCAACACTCCGTCCATCATTTCCTTTGGTTTTTGCTTTGTTCGCCATAAGTTGGCAGGGTATGCTCAGACGTGAGTCCCTTGCTCACTTTGCCACTGGATTCAAGCAAGCCTGGCTGAAGACGGCTGAAATGCCAGAAACCGGTCCTAGGAAGCTTGTTTACGGTCCTGGGAAGACATGGCTTGGCAGTTCGGGCTGGACTGTTCCCATGAGACACAGGGTCAGACTGATTTGCTTATGGCCATGTCTGAACTGGGGTGGCTGAGTGGGCTAAAGAACGGTGATGGATTAAACCCAGATCAATTGACTGGGGGTGAGTGCTTGCAATGTTCAACACTCCGTCCATCATTTCGTTTGGTTTTTGCTTTGTTCGCCATAAGTTGGCAGGGTATGCTCAGACGTGAGTCCCTTGCTCACTTTGCCACTGGATTCAAGCAAGCCTGGCTGAAGACGGCTGAAATGCCAGAAACCGGTCCTAGGAAGCTTGTTTCCGGTCCAGGGAAGACATGGCTTGGCAGTTCAGGCTGGACTGTTCCCATGAGGCACAGGGTCAGACTGATTTGCATATGGCCATGTCTGAACTGGGGTGGCTGAGTGGGCTAAAGAACGGTGATGGATTAAACCCAGATCAGTTGACTGGGGTGAGTGCTTGCAATGTTCAACACTCCGTCCATCATTTCCTTTGGTTTTTGCTTTGTTCGCCATAAGTTGGCAGGGTATGCTCAGACGTGAGTCCCTTGCTCACTTTGCCACTGGATTCGAGCAAGCCTGGCTGAAGACGGCTGAAATGCCAGAAACCGGTCCTAGGAAGCTTGTTTCCGGTCCAGGGAAGACATGGCTTGGCAGTTCGGGCTGGACTGTTCCCATGAGGCACAGCGTCAGACTGATTTGCATATTGCCATGTCTGAACTGGGGTGGCTGAGTGGGCTAAAGAACGGTGATGGATTAAACCCAGATCAATTGACTGGGGGCGAGTGCGTGCAATGTTCAACACTCCGTCCATCATTTCCTTTGGTTTTTGCTTTGTTCGCCATAAGTTGGCAGGGTATGCTCAGACGTGAGTCCCTTGCTCACTTTGCCACTGGATTCAAGCAAGCCTGGCTGAAGACGGCTGAAATGCCAGAAACCGGTCCTGGGAAGCTTGTTTCTGGTCCAGGGAAGACATGGCTTGGCAGTTCAGGCTGGACTGTTCCCATGAGGCACAGGGTCAGACTGATTTGCATATGGCCATGTCTGAACTGGGGTGGCTGAGTGGGCTAAAGAACGGTGATGGATTAAACCCAGATCAGTTGACTGGGGGTGAGTGCTTGCAATGTTCAACACTCCGATCATTTCCTTTGGTTTTTGCTTTGTTCGCCATAAGTTGGCAGGGTATGCTCAGACGTGAGTCCCTTGCTCACTTTGCCCCTGGATTCAAGCAAGCCTGGCTGAAGACGGCTGAAATGCCAGAAACCGGTCCTAGGAAGCTTCTTTCCGGTCCAGGGAAGACATGGCTTGGCAGTTCGGGCTGGACTGTTCCCATGAGGCACAGCGTCAGACTGATTTGCATATTGCCATGTCTGAACTGGGGTGGCTGAGTGGGCTAAAGAACAGTGATGGATTAAACCCAGATCAATTGACTGGGGGTGAGTGCGTGCAATTTTCAACACTCCGTCCATCATTTCCTTTGGTTTTTGCTTTGTTCGCCATAAGTTGGCAGGGTATGCTCAGACGTGAGTCCCTTGCTCACTTTGCCACTGGATTCAAGCAAGCCTGGCTGAAGACGGCTGAAATGCCAGAAACCGGTCCTAGGAAGCTTGTTTCCGGTCCAGGAAAGACATGGCTTGGCAGTTCAGGCTGGACTGGTCCCATGAGGCACAGGGTCAGACTGATTTGCATATGGCCATGTCTGAACTGGGGTGGCTGAGTGGGCTAAAGAACGGTGATGGATTAAACCCAGATCAATTGACTGGGGGTGAGTGCGTGCAATGTTCAACACTCCGTCCATCATTTCCTTTGGTTTTTGCTTTGTTCGCCATAAGTTGGCAGGGTATGCTCAGACGTGAGTCCCTTGCTCACTTTGCCACTGGATTCAAGCAAGCCTGGCTGAAGACGGCTGAAATGCCAGAAACCGGTCCTAGGAAGCTTGTTTCCGGTCCAGGGAAGACATGGCTTGGCAGTTCAGGCTGGACTGTTCCCATGAGGCACAGGGTCAGACTGATTTGCATATGGCCATGTCTGAACTGGGGTGGCTGAGTGGGCTAAAGAACGGTGATGGATTAAACCTAGATCAGTTGACTGGGGGTGAGTGCTTGCAATGTTCAACACTCCGTCCATCATTTCCTTTGGTTTTTGCTTTGTTCGCCATAAGTTGGCAGGGTATGCTCAGACGTGAGTCCCTTGCTCACTTTGCCACTGGATGCAAGCAAGCCTGGCTGAAGACGGCTGAAATGCCAGAAACCGGTCCTAGGAAGCTTGTTTCCGGTCCAGGGAAGAAATGGCTTGGCAGTTTGGGCTGGACTGTTCCCATGAGGCACATGGTCAGACTGATTTGCATATGGCCATGTCTGAACTGGGGTGGCTGAGTGGGCTAAAGAACGGTGATGGATTAAACCCAGATAAGTTGACTGGGGTGAGTGCTTGCAATGTTCAACACTCCGTCCATCATTTCCTTTGGTTTTTGCTTTGTTCGCCATAAGTTGGCAGGGTATGCTCAGACGTGAGTCCCTTGCTCACTTTGCCACTGGATTCAAGCAAGCCTGGCTGAAGATGGCTGAAATGCCTGAAACCGGTCCTAGGAAGCTTGATTCCGGTCCAGTGAAGACATGGCTTGGCTGTTCGGGCTGGACTGTTCCCATGAGGCACAGGGTCAGACAGATTTGCATATGGCCATGTCTGAACTGGGGTGGCTGAGTGGGCTAAAGAACGGTGATGGATTAAACCCAGATCAGTTGACTGGGGGTGAGTGCTTGCAATGTTCAACACTCCGTCCATCATTTCCTTTGGTTTTTGCTTTGTTCGCCATGAGTTGGCAGGGTATTCTCAGACGTGAGTCCCTTGCTCACTTTGCCACTGGATAAAAGCAAGCCTGGCTGAAGACTGCTGAAATGCCAGAAACCGGTCCTAGGAAGCTTGTTTCCGGTCCAGGCAAGACATGGCTTGGCAGTTCGGGCTGGACTGTTCCCATGAGGCACAGTGTCAGACTGATTTGCATATGGCCATGTGTGAACTGGGGTGGCTGAGTGGGCTAAAGAACAGTGATGGATTAAACCCAGATCAGTTGACTGGGGGTGAGTGCTTGCAATGTTCAATACTCCGTCCATCATTTCCTTTGGTTTTGCTTTGTTCGCCATAAATTGGCAGCGTATGCTCAGACGTGAGTCCCTTGCTCACTTTGCCACTGGATTCAAGCAAGCCGGGCTGAAGATGGCTGAAATGCCAGAAACCGGTCCTAGGAAGCTTGTTTCCGGTCCAGGGAAGACATGGCTTGGCAGTTCGGGCTGGACTGTTCCCATGAGGCACAGGGTCAGACTGATTTGCATATGGCCATGTCTGAACTGGGGTGGCTGAGTGGGCTAAAGAACGGTGATGGATTAAACCCAGATCAGTTGACTGGGGGTGAGTGCTTGCAATGTTCAACACTCCGTCCATCATTTCCTTTGGTTTTTGCTTTGTTCGCCATAAGTTGGCAGGGTATGCTCAGACGTGAGTCCCTTGCTCACTTTGCCACTGGTTTCAAGCAAGCCTGGCTGAAGACGGCTGAAATGCCAGAAACCGGTCCTAGGAACCTTATATCCGGTCCAGGGAAGACATGGCTTGGCAGTTTGGGCTGGACTGCTCCCATGAGGCACAGGGTCAAACTGATTTGCATATGGCCATGTCTGAACTGGGGTGGCTGAGTGGGCTAAAGAACGGTGATGGATTAAACCCAGATCAGTTGACTGGGGGTGAGCGCTTGCAATGTTCAACACTCCGTCCATCATTTCCTTTGGTTTTTGCTTTGTTCGCCATAAGTTGGCAGGGTATGCTCAGACGTGAGTCCCTTGCTCACTTTGCCACTGGATTCAAGCAAGCCTGGCTGAAGACGGCTGAAATGCCAGAAACCGGTCCTAGGAAGCTTGTTTCCGGTCCAGGAAAGACATGGCTTGGCAGTTCAGGCTGGACTGTTCCCATGAGGCACAGGGTCAGACTGATTTGCATATGGCCATGTCTGAACTGGGGTGGCTGAGTGGGCTAAAGAACGGTGATAGATTAAACCCAGATCAGTTGACTGGGGGTGAGTGCTTGCAATGTTCAACACTCCGTCCATCATTTCCTTTGGTTTTTGCTTTGTTCGCCATAAGTTGGCAGGGTATGCTCAGACGTGAGTCCCTTGCTCACTTTGCCACTGGATTCAAGCAAGCCTGGCTGAAGGCGGCTGAAAGGCCAGAAACCGGTCCTAGGAAGCTTGTTTCCGGTCCAGGTAAGACATGGCTTGGCAGTTCGGGCTTAACTGGTCCCATTAGGCACAGGGTCAGACTGATTTGCATATGGCCATGTCTGAACTGGGGTAGCTGAGTGGACTAAAGAACGGTGATGGATTAAACCCAGATCAATTGACTGGGGGTGAGTGCGTGCAATGTTCAACACTCCGTCCATCATTTCCTTTGGTTTTTGCTTTGTTCGCCATAAGTTGGCAGGGTATGCTCAGACGTGAGTCCCTTGCTCACTTTGCCACTGGATTCAAGCAAGCCTGGCTGAAGACGGCTGAAATGCCAGAAACCGGTCCTAGGACGCTTGTTTCCGGTCCAGGGAAGACATGGGTTGGCAGTTCAGGCTGGACTGTTCCCATGAGGCACAGGGTCAGACTGATTTGCATATGGCCATGTCTGAACTGGGGTGGCTGAGTGGGCTAAAGAACGGTGATGGATTAAACCCAGATCAGTTGACTGGGGGTGAGGGCTTGCAATGTTCAACATTCCGTCCATCATTTCCTTTGGTTTTTGCTTTGTTCGCCATAAGTTGGCAGGGTATGCTCAGACGTGAGTCCCTTGCTGACTTTGCCACTGGATTCAAGCAAGCCTGGCTGAAGGCGGCTGAAATGCCAGAAACCGGTCCTAGGAAGCTTGTTTCCGGTCCAGGGAAGAAATGGCTTGGCAGTTCGGGCTGGACTGTTCCCATGAGGCACATGGTCAGACTGATTTGCATATGGCCATGTCTGAACTGGGGTGGCTGAGTGGGCTAAAGAACGGTGATGGATTAAACCCAGATCAGTTGACTGGGGTGAGTACTTGCAATGTTCAACACTCCGTCCATCATTTCCTTTGGTTTTTGCTTTGTTCGCCATAAGTTGGCAGGGTATGCTCAGACGTGAGTCCCTTGCTCACTTTGCCACTGGATTCAAGCAAGCCTGGCTGAAGATGGCTGAAATGCCAGAAACCGGTCCTAGGAAGCTTGTTTCCGGTCCAGTGAAGACATGGCTTGGCTGTTCGGGCTGGACTGTTCCCATGAGGCACAGGGTCAGACAGATTTGCATATGGCCATGTCTGAACTGGGGTGGCTGAGTGGGCTAAAGAACGGTGATGGATTAAACCCAGATCAGTTGACTGGGGTGAGTGCTTGCAATGTTCAACACTCCGTCCATCATTTCCTTTGGTTTTTGCTTTGTTCGCCATGAGTTGGCAGGGTATGCTCAGACGTGAGTCCCTTGCTCACTTTGCCACTGGATTCAAGCAAGCCTGGCTGAAGATGGCTGAAATGCCAGAAACCGGTCCTAGGAAGCTTGTTTCCGGTCCAGTGAAGACATGGCTTGGCTGTTCGGGCTGGACTGTTCCCATGAGGCACAGGGTCAGACAGATTTGCATATGGCCATGTCTGAACTGGGGTGGCTGAGTGGGCTAAAGAACGGTGATGGATTAAACCCAGATCAGTTGACTGGGGTGAGTGCTTGCAATGTTCAACACTCCGTCCATCATTTCCTTTGGTTTTTGCTTTGTTCGCCATGAGTTGGCAGGGTATGCTCAGACGTGAGTCCCTTGCTCACTTTGCCACTGGATTCAAGCAAGCCTGGCTGAAGACTGCTGAAATGCCAGAAACCGGTCCTAGGAAGCTTGTTTCCGGTCCAGGCAAGACATGGCTTGGCAGTTCGGGCTAGACTGTTCCCATGAGGCACAGTGTCAGACTGATTTGCATATGGCCATGTGTGAACTGGGGTGGCTGAGTGGGCTAAAGAACAGTGATGGATTAAACCCAGATCAGTTGACTGGGGGTGAGTGCTTGCAATGTTCAACACTCCGTCCATCATTTCCTTTGGTTTTTGCTTTGTTCGCCATAAGTTGGCAGGGTATGCTCAGACGTGAGTCCCTTGCTCACTTTGCCACTGGATTCAAGCAAGCCTGGCTGAAGACGGCTGAAATGCCAGAAACCGGTCCTAGGAAGCTTGTTTACGGTCCTGGGAAGACATGGCTTGGCAGTTCGGGCTGGACTGTTCCCATGAGACACAGGGTCAGACTGATTTGCATATGGCCATGTCTGAACTGGGGTGGCTGAGTGGGCTAATGAACGGTGATGGATTAAACCCAGATCAATTGACTGGGGGTGAGTGCGTGCAATGTTCAACACTCCGTCCATCATTTCGTTTGGTTTTTGCTTTGTTCGCCATAAGTTGGCAGGGTATGCTCAGACGTGAGTCCCTTGCTCACTTTGCCACTGGATTCAAGCAAGCCTGGCTGAAGACGGCTGAAATGCCAGAAACCGGTCCTAGGAAGCTTGTTTCCGGTCCAGGGAAGACATGGCTTGGCAGTTCAGGCTGGACTGTTCCCATGAGGCACAGGGACAGACTGATTTGCATATGGCCATGTCTGAACTGGGGTGGCTGAGTGGGCTAAAGAACGGTGATGGATTAAACCCAGATCAGTTGACTGGGGTGAGTGCTTGCAATGTTCAACACTCCGTCCATCATTTCCTTTGGTTTTTGCTTTGTTCGCCATAAGTTGGCAGGGTATGCTCAGACGTGAGTCCCTTGCTCACTTTGCCACTGGATTCGAGCAAGCCTGGCTGAAGACGGCTGAAATGCCAGAAACCGGTCCTAGGAAGCTTGTTTCCGGTCCAGGGAAGACATGGCTTGGCAGTTCGGGCTGGACTGTTCCCATGAGGCACAGCGTCAGACTGATTTGCATATTGCCATGTCTGAACTGGGGTGGCTGAGTGGGCTAAAGAACGGTGATGGATTAAACCCAGATCAATTGACTGGGGGTGAGTGCGTGCAATGTTCAACACTCCGTCCATCATTTCCTTTGGTTTTTGCTTTGTTCGCCATAAGTTGGCAGGGTATGCTCAGACGTGAGTCCCTTGCTCACTTTGCCACTGGATTCAAGCAAGCCTGGCTGAAGACGGTTGAAATGCCAGAAACCGGTCCTAGGAAGCTTGTTTCTGGTCCAGGGAAGACATGGCTTGGCAGTTCAGGCTGGACTGTTCCCATGAGGCACAGGGTCAGACTGATTTGCATATGGCCATGTCTGAACTGGGGTGGCTGAGTGGGCTAAAGAACGGTGATGGATTAAACCCAGATCAGTTGACTGGGGGTGAGTGCTTGCAATGTTCAACACTCCGATCATTTCCTTTGGTTTTTGCTTTGTTCGCCATAAGTTGGCAGGGTATGCTCAGACGTGAGTCCCTTGCTCACTTTGCCACTGGATTCAAGCAAGCCTGGCTGAAGACGGCTGAAAGGCCAGAAACCGGTCCTAGGAAGCTTGTTTCCGGTCCAGGGAAGACATGGCTTGGCAGTTTGGGCTGGACTGTTCCCATGAGGCACAGCGTCAGACTGATTTGCATATTGCCATGTCTGAACTGGGGTGGCTGAGTGGGCTAAAGAACGGTGATGGATTAAACCCAGATCAATTGACTGGGGGTGAGTGCGTGCAATGTTCAACACTCCGTCCATCATTTCCTTTGGTTTTTGCTTTGTTCGCCATAAGTTGGCAGGGTATGCTCAGACGTGAGTCCCTTGCTCACTTTGCCACTGGATTCAAGCAAGCCTGGCTGAAGACGGCTGAAATGCCAGAAACCGGTCCTAGGAAGCTTGTTTCTGGTCCAGGAAAGACATGGCTTGGCAGTTCAGGCTGGACTGTTCCCATGAGGCACAGGGTCAGACTGATTTGCATATGGCCATGTCTGAACTGGGGTGGCTGAGTGGGCTAAAGAACGGTGATGGATTAAACCCAGATCAGTTGACTGGGGGTGAGTGCTTGCAATGTTCAACACTCCGTCCATCATTTCCTTTGGTTTTTGCTTTGTTCGCCATAAGTTGGCAGGGTATGCTCAGACGTGAGTCCCTTGCTCACTTTGCCACTGGATTCAAGCAAGCCTGGCTGAAGACGGCTGAAATGCCAGAAACCGGTCCTAGGAAGCTTGTTTCCGGTCCAGGGAAGACATGGCTTGGCAGTTCGGGCTGGACTGGTCCCATGAGGCACAGGGTCAGACTGATTTGCATATGGCCATGTCTGAACTGGGGTGGCTGAGTGGGCTAAAGAACGGTGATGGATTAAACCCAGATCAATTGACTGGGGGTGAGTGCGTGCAATGTTCAACACTCCGTCCATCATTTCCTTTGGTTTTTGCTTTGTTCGCCATAAGTTGGCAGGGTATGCTCAGACGTGAGTCCCTTGCTCACTTTGCCACTGGATTCAAGCAAGCCTGGCTGAAGACGGCTGAAATGCCAGAAACCGGTCCTAGGAAGCTTATTTCCGGTCCAGGGAAGACATGGCTTGGCAGTTCAGGCTGGACTGTTCCCATGAGGCACAGGGTCAGACTGATTTGCATATGGCCATGTCTGAACTGGGGTGGCTGAGTGGGCTAAAGAACGGTGATGGATTAAACCCAGATCAATTGACTGGGGGTGAGTGCGTGCAATGTTCAACACTTCGTCCATCATTTCCTTTGGTTTTTGCTTTGTTCGCCATAAGTTGGCAGGGTATGCTCAGACGTGAGTCCCTTGCTCACTTTGCCACTGGATTCAAGCAAGCCTGGCTGAAGACGGCTGAAATGCCAGAAACCGGTCCTAGGAAGCTTGTTTCCGGTCCAGGAAAGACATGGCTTGGCAGTTCAGGCTGGACTGTTCCCATGAGGCACAGGGTCAGACTGATTTGCATATGGCCATGTCTGAACTGGGGTGGCTGAGTGGGCTAAAGAACGGTGATGGATTAAACCCAGATCAGTTGACTGGGGGTGAGTGCTTACAATGTTCAACACTCCGTCCATCATTTCCTTTGGTTTTTGCTTTGTTCGCCATAAGTTGGCAGGGTATGCTCAGACGTGAGTCCCTTGCTCACTTTGCCACTGGATTCAAGCAAGCCTGGCTGAAAACGGCTGAAATGCCAGAAACCGGTCCTAGGAAGCTTGTTTCCGGTCCAGGGAAGACATGGCTTGGCAGTTCGGGCTGGACTGGTCCCATGAGGCACAGGGTCAGACTGATTTGCATATGGCCATGTCTGAACTGGGGTGGCTGAGTGGGCTAAAGAACGGTGATGGATTAAACCCAGATCAATTGACTGGGGGTGAGTGCGTGCAATGTTCAACACTCCGTCCATCATTTCCTTTGGTTTTTGCTTTGTTCGCCATAAGTTGGCAGGGTATGCTCAGACGTGAGTCCCTTGCTCACTTTGCCACTGGATTCAAGCAAGCCTGGCTGAAGACGGCTGAAATGCCAGAAACCGGTCCTAGGAAGCTTGTTTCCGGTCCAGGGAAGACATGGCTTGACAGTTCAGGCTGGACTGTTCCCATGAGGCACAGGGTCAGACTGATTTGCATATGGCCATGTCTGAACTGGGGTGGCTGAGTGGGCTAAAGAACGGTGATGGATTAAACCCAGATCAGTTGACTGGGGGTGAGTGCTTGCAATGTTCAACACTCCGTCCATCATTTCCTTTGGTTTTTGCTTTGTTCGCCATAAGTTGGCAGGGTATGCTCAGACGTGAGTCCCTTGCTCACTTTGCCACTGGATTCAAGCAAGCCTGGCTGAAGACGGCTGAAATGCCAGAAACCGGTCCTAGGAAGCTTGTTTCCGGTCCAGGGAAGAAATGGCTTGGCAGTTTGGGCTGGACTGTTCCCATGAGGCACATGGTCAGACTGATTTGCATATGGCCATGTCTGAACTGGGGTGGCTGAGTGGGCTAAAGAACGGTGATGGATTAAACCCAGATCAGTTGACTGGGGTGAGTGCTTGCAATGTTCAACACTCCGTCCATCATTTCCTTTGGTTTTTGCTTTGTTCGCCATAAGTTGGCAGGGTATGCTCAGACGTGAGTCCCTTGCTCACTTTGCCACTGGATTCAAGCAAGCCTGGCTGAAGATGGCTGAAATGCCAGAAACCCGTCCTAGGAAGCTTGTTTCCGGTCCAGTGAAGACATGGCTTGGCTGTTCGGGCTGGACTGTTCCCATGAGGCACAGTGTCAGACAGATTTGCATATGGCCATGTCTGAACTGGGGTGGCTGAGTGGGCTAAAGAACGGTGATGGATTAAACCCAGATCAGTTGACTGGGGGTGAGTGCTTGCAATGTTCAATACTCCGTCCATCATTTCCTTTGATTTTGCTTTGTTTGCCATAAATTGGCAGCGTATGCTCAGACGTGAGTCCCTTGCTCACTTTGCCACTGGATTCAAGCAAGCCGGGCTGAAGATGGCTGAAATGCCAGAAACCGGTCCTAGGAAGCTTGTTTCCGGTCCAGGGAAGACATGGCTTGGCAGTTCGGGCTGGACTGTTCCCATGAGGCACAGGGTCAGACTGATTTGCATATGGCCATGTCTGAACTGGGGTGGCTGAGTGGGCTAAAGAACGGTGATGGATTAAACCCAGATCAGTTGACTGGGGGTGAGTGCTTGCAATGTTCAACACTCCGTCCATCATTTCCTTTGGTTTTTGCTTTGTTCGCCATAAGTTGGCAGGGTATGCTCAGACGTGAGTCCCTTGCTCACTTTGCCACTGGATTCAAGCAAGCCTGGCTGAAGATGGCTGAAATGCCAGAATCCGGTTCTAGGAAGCTTGTTTCCGGTCCAGGGAAGACATGGCTTGGCAGTTCGGGCTGGACTGTTCCCATGAGGCACAGGGTCAGACTGATTTGCATATGGCTATGTCTGAACTGGGGTGGCTGAGTGGGCTAAACAACGGTGATGGATTAAACCCAGATCAGTTGACTGGGGGTGAGTGCTTGCAATGTTCAATACTCCGTCCATCATTTCCTTTGGTTTTGCTTTGTTCGCCATAAATTGGCAGGGTATGCTCAGACGTGAGTCCCTTCCTCACTTTGCCACTGGATTCAAGCAAGCCGGGCTGAAGACGGCTGAAATGCCAGAAACCGGTCCTAGGAAGCTTGTTTCCGGTCCAGGCAAGACATGGCTTGGCAGTTCGGGCTAGACTGTTCCCATGAGGCACAGTGTCAGACTGATTTGCATATGGCCATGTGTGAACTGGGGTGGCTGAGTGGGCTAAAGAACAGTGATGGATTAAACCCAGATCAGTTGACTGGGGGTGAGTGCTTGCAATGTTCAACACTCCGTCCATCATTTCCTTTGGTTTTTGCTTTGTTCGCCATAAGTTGGCAGGGTATGCTCAGACGTGAGTCCCTTGCTCACTTTGCCACTGGATTCAAGCAAGCCTGGCTGAAGACGGCTGAAATGCCAGAAACCGGTCCTAGGAAGCTTGTTTACGGTCCTGGGAAGACATGGCTTGGCAGTTCGGGCTGGACTGTTCCCATGAGACACAGGGTCAGACTGATTTGCATATGGCCATGTCTGAACTGGGGTGGCTGAGTGGGCTAAAGAACGGTGATGGATTAAACCCAGATCAATTGACTAGGGGTGAGTGCGTGCAATGTTCAACACTCCGTCCATCATTTCGTTTGGTTTTTGCTTTGTTCGCCATAAGTTGGCAGGGTATGCTCAGACGTGAGTCCCTTGCTCACTTTGCCACTGGATTCAAGCAAGCCTGGCTGAAGACGGCTGAAATGCCAGAAACCGGTCCTAGGAAGCTTGTTTCCGGTCCAGGGAAGACATGGCTTGGCAGTTCAGGCTGGACTGTTCCCATGAGGCACAGGGACAGACTGATTTGCATATGGCCATGTCTGAACTGGGGTGGCTGAGTGGGCTAAAGAACGGTGATGGATTAAACCCAGATCAGTTGACTGGGGTGAGTGCTTGCAATGTTCAACACTCCGTCCATCATTTCCTTTGGTTTTTGCTTTGTTCGCCATAAGTTGGCAGGGTATGCTCAGACGTGAGTCCCTTGCTCACTTTGCCACTGGATTCGAGCAAGCCTGGCTGAAGACGGCTGAAATGCCAGAAACCGGTCCTAGGAAGCTTGTTTCCGGTCCAGGGAAGACATGGCTTGGCAGTTCCGGCTGGACTGTTCCCATGAGGCACAGCGTCAGACTGATTTGCATATTGCCATGTCTGAACTGGGGTGGCTGAGTGGGCTAAAGAACGGTGATGGATTAAACTCAGATCAATTGACTGGGGGTGAGTGCGTGCAATGTTCAACACTCCGTCCATCATTTCCTTTGGTTTTTGCTTTGTTCGCCATAAGTTGGCAGGGTATGCTCAGACGTGAGTCCCTTGCTCACTTTGCCACTGGATTCAAGCAAGCCTGGCTGAAGACGGCTGAAATGCCAGAAACCGGTCCTAGGAAGCTTGTTTCTGGTCCAGGGAAGACATCGCTTGGCAGTTCAGGCTGGACTGTTCCCATGAGGCACAGGGTCAGACTGATTTGCATATGGCCATGTCTGAACTGGGGTGGCTGAGTGGGCTAGAGAACGGTGATGGATTAAACCCAGATCAGTTGACTGGGGGTGAGTGCTTGCAATGTTCAACACTCCGATCATTTCCTTTGGTTTTTGCTTTGTTCGCCATAAGTTGGCAGGGTATGCTCAGACGTGAGTCCCTTGCTCACTTTGCCACTGGATTCAAGCAAGCCTGGCTGAAGACGGCTGAAAGGCCAGAAACCGGTCCTAGGAAGCTTGTTTCCGGTCCAGGGAAGACATGGCTTGGCAGTTCGGGCTGGACTGTTCCCATGAGGCACAGCGTCAGACTGATTTGCATATTGCCATGTCTAAACTGGGGTGGCTGAGTGGGCTAAAGAACGGTGATGGATTAAACCCAGATCAATTGACTGGGGGTGAGTGCGTGCAATGTTCAACACTCCGTCCATCATTTCCTTTGGTTTTTGCTTTGTTCGCCATAAGTTGGCAGGGTATGCTCAGACGTGAGTCCCTTGCTCACTTTGCCACTGGATTCAAGCAAGCCTGGCTGAAGACGGCTGAAATGCCAGAAACCGGTCCTAGGAAGCTTGTTTCCGGTCCAGGAAAGACATGGCTTGGCAGTTCAGGCTGGACTGTTCCCATGAGGCACAGGGTCAGACTGATTTGCATATGGCCATGTCTGAACTGGGGTGGCTGAGTGGGCTAAAGAACGGTGATGGATTAAACCCAGATCAGTTGACTGGGGGTGAGTGCTTGCAATGTTCAACACTCCGTCCATCATTTCCTTTGGTTTTTGCTTTGTTCGCCATAAGTTGGCAGGGTATGCTCAGACGTGAGTCCCTTGCTCACTTTGCCACTGGATTCAAGCAAGCCTGGCTGAAGACGGCTGAAATGCCAGAAACCGGTCCTAGGAAGCTTGTTTCCGGTCCAGGGAAGACATGGCTTGGCAGTTCGGGCTGGACTGGTCCCATGAGGCACAGGGTCAGACTGATTTGCATATGGCCATGTCTGAACTGGGGTGGCTGAGTGGGCTAAAGAACGGTGATGGATTAAACCCAGATCAATTGACTGGGGGTGAGTGCGTGCAATGTTCAACACTCCGTCCATCATTTCCTTTGGTTTTTGCTTTGTTCACCATAAGTTGGCAGGGTATGCTCAGACGTGAGTCCCTTGCTCACTTTGCCACTGGATTCAAGCAAGCCTGGCTGAAGACGGCTGAAATGCCAGAAACCGGTCCTAGGAAGCTTGTTTCCGGTCCAGGGAAGACATGGCTTGGCAGTTCAGGCTGGACTGTTCCCATGAGGCACAGGGTCAGACTGATTTGCATATGGCCATGTCTGAACTGGGGTGGCTGAGTGGGCTAAAGAACGGTGATGGATTAAACCCAGATCAATTGACTGGGGGTGAGTGCGTGCAATGTTCAACACTTCGTCCATCATTTCCTTTGGTTTTTGCTTTGTTCGCCATAAGTTGGCAGGGTATGCTCAGACGTGAGTCCCTTGCTCACTTTGCCACTGGATTCAAGCAAGCCTGGCTGAAGACGGCTGAAATGCCAGAAACCGGTCCTAGGAAGCTTGTTTCCGGTCCAGGAAAGACATGGCTTGGCAGTTCAGGCTGGACTGTTCCCATGAGGCACAGGGTCAGACTGATTTGCATATGGCCATGTCTGAACTGGGGTGGCTGAGTGGGCTAAAGAACGGTGATGGATTAAACCCAGATCAGTTGACTGGGGGTGAGTGCTTGCAATGTTCAACACTCCGTCCATCATTTCCTTTGGTTTTTGCTTTGTTCGCCATAAGTTGGCAGGGTATGCTCAGACGTGAGTCCCTTGCTCACTTTGCCACTGGATTCAAGCAAGCCTGGCTGAAGACGGCTGAAATGCCAGAAACCGGTCCTAGGAAGCTTGTTTCCGGTCCAGGGAAGACATGGCTTGGCAGTTCGGGCTGGACTGGTCCCATGAGGCACAGGGTCAGACTGATTTGCATATGGCCATGTCTGAACTGGGGTGGCTGAGTGGGCTAAAGAACGGTGATGGATTAAACCCAGATCAATTGACTGGGGGTGAGTGCGTGCAATGTTCAACACTCCGTCCATCATTTCCTTTGGTTTTTGCTTTGTTCGCCATAAGTTGGCAGGGTATGCTCAGACGTGAGTCCCTTGCTCACTTTGCCACTGGATTCAAGCAAGCCTGGCTGAAGACGGCTGAAATGCCAGAAACCGGTCCTAGGAAGCTTGTTTCCGGTCCAGGGAAGACATGGCTTGGCAGTTCAG
Organism: Triturus cristatus; assembly: GCF_964204655.1. Classification (NCBI taxonomy): domain Eukaryota; kingdom Metazoa; phylum Chordata; class Amphibia; order Caudata; family Salamandridae; genus Triturus; species Triturus cristatus. Next base: position 16,603 of record NW_028188492.1, read on the forward strand.
GCTGGACTGTTCCCATGAGGCACAGGGTCAGACTGATTTGCATATGGCCATGTCTGAACTGGGGTGGCTGAGTGGGCTAAAGAACGGTGATGGATTAAACCCAGATCAGTTGACTGGGAGTGAGTGCTCGCAATGTTCAATACTCCGTCCATCATTTCCTTTGGTTTTGCTTTGTTCGCCATAAGTTGGCAGGGTATGCTCAGACGTGAGTCCCTTGCTCACTTTGCCACTGGATTCAAGCAAGCCTGGCTGAAGATGGCTGAAATGCCAGAAACCGGTCCTAGGAAGCTTGTTTCCGGTCCAGTGAAGACATGGCTTGGCTGTTCGGGCTGGACTGTTCCCATGAGGCACAGTGTCAGACAGATTTGCATATGGCCATGTCTGAACTGGGGTGGCTGAGTGGGCTAAAGAACGGTGATGGATTAAACCCAGATCAGTTGACTGGGGGTGAGTGCTTGCAATGTTCAATACTCCGTCCATCATTTCCTTTGGTTTTGCTTTGTTCGCCATAAATTGGCAGCGTATGCTCAGACGTGAGTCCCTTGCTCACTTTGCCACTGGATTCAAGCAAGCCGGGCTGAAGATGGCTGAAATGCCAGAAACCGGTCCTAGGAAGCTTGTTTCCGGTCCAGGGAAGACATGGCTTGGCAGTTCGGGCTGGACTGTTCCCATGAGGCACAGGGTCAGACTGATTTGCATATGGCCATGTCTGAACTGGGGTGGCTGAGTGGGCTAAAGAACGGTGATGGATTAAACCCAGATCAGTTGACTGGGGGTGAGTGCTTGCAATGTTCAACACTCCGTCCATCATTTCCTTTGCTTTTTGCTTTGTTCGCCATAAGTTGGCAGGGTATGCTCAGACGTGAGTCCCTTGCTCACTTTGCCACTGGTTTCAAGCAAGCCTGGCTGAAGACGGCTGAAATGCCAGAAACCGGTCCTAGGAACCTTATATCCGGTCCAGGGAAGACATGGCTTGCCAGTTTGGGCTGGACTGCTCCCATGAGGCACAGGGTCAAACTGATTTGCATATGGCCATGTCTGAACTGGGGTGGCTGAGTGGGCTAAAGAACGGTGATGGATTAAACCCAGATCAGTTGACTGGGGGTGAGCGCTTGCAATGTTCAACACTCCGTCCATCATTTCCTTTGGTTTTTGCTTTGTTCGCCATAAGTTGGCAGGGTATGCTCAGACGTGAGTCCCTTGCTCACTTTGCCACTGGATTCAAGCAAGCCTGGCTGAAGACGGCTGAAATGCCAGAAACCGGTCCTAGGAAGCTTGTTTACGGTCCTGGGAAGACATGGCTTGGCAGTTCGGGCTGGACTGTTCCCATGAGACACAGGGTAAGACTGATTTGCATATGGCCATGTCTGAACTGGGGTGGCTGAGTGGGCTAAAGAATGGTGATGGATTAAACCCAGATCAATTGACTGGGGGTGAGTGCGTGCAATGTTCAACACTCCGTCCATCATTTCGTTTGGTTTTTGCTTTGTTCGCCATAAGTTGGCAGGGTATGCTCAGACGTGAGTCCCTTGCTCACTTTGCCACTGGATTCAAGCAAGCCTGGCTGAAGACGGCTGAAATGCCAGAAACCGGTCCTAGGAAGCTTGTTTCCGGTCCAGGAAAGACATGGCTTTGCAGTTCAGGCTGGACTGTTCCCATGAGGCACAGGGTCAGACTGATTTGCATATGGCCATGTCTGAACTGGGGTGGCTGAGTGGGCTAAAGAACGGTGATGGATTAAACCCAGATCAGTTGACTGGGGGTGAGTGCTTGCAATGTTCAGCACTCCGTCAATCATTTCCTTTGGTTTTTGCTTTGTTCGCCATAAGTTGGCAGGGTATGCTCAGACGTGAGTCCCTTGCTCACTTTGCCACTGGATTCAAGCAAGCCTGGCTGAAGACGGCTGAAATGCCAGAAACCGGTCCTAGGAAGCTTGTTTCCGGTCCAGGGAAGACATGGCTTGGCAGTTCGGGCTGGACTGGTCACATGAGGCACAGGGTCAGACTGATTTGCATATGGCCATGTCTGAACTGGGGTGGCTGAGTGGGCTAAAGAACGGTGATGGATTAAACCCAGATCAATTGACTGGGGGTGAGTGCGTGCAATGTTCAACACTCCGTCCATCATTTCCTTTGGTTTTTGCTTTGTTCGCCATAAGTTGGCAGGGTATGCTCAGACGTGAGTCCCTTGCTCACTTTGCCACTGGATTCAAGCAAGCTTGGCTGAAGACGGCTGAAATGCCAGAAACCGGTCCTAGGAAGCTTGTTTCCGGTCCAGGGAAGACATGGCTTGGCAGTTCAGGCTGGACTGTTCCCATGAGGCACAGGGTCAGACTGATTTGCATATGGCCATGTCTGAACTGGGATGGCTGAGTGGGCTAAAGAACGGTGATGGATTAAACCCAGATCAGTTGACTGGGGGTGAGTGCTTGCAATGTTCAACACTCCGTCCATCATTTCCTTTGGTTTTTGCTTTGTTCGCCATAAGTTGGCAGGGTATGCTCAGACGTGAGTCCCTTGCTCACTTTGCCACTGGATTCAAGCAAGCCTGGCTGAAGACGGCTGAAATGCCAGAAACCGGTCCTAGGAAGCTTGTTTCCGGTCCAGGGAAGAAATGGCTTGGCAGTTCGGGCTGGACTGTTCCCATGAGGCACATGGTCAGACTGATTTGCATATGGCCATGCCTGAACTGGGGTGGCTGAGTGGGCTAAAGAACGGTGATGGATTAAACCCAGATCAGTTGACTGGGGTGAGTGCTTGCAATGTTCAACACTCCGTCCATCATTTCCTTTGGTTTTTGCTTTGTTCGCCATAAGTTGGCAGGGTATGCTCAGACGTGAGTCCGTTGCTCACTTTGCCACTGGATTCAAGCAAGCCTGGCTGAAGATGGCTGAAATGCCAGAAACCGGTCCTAGGAAGCTTGTTTCCGGTCCAGTGAAGACATGGCTTGGCTGTTCGGGCTGGACTGTTCCCATGAGGCACAGGGTCAGACAGATTTGCATATGGCCATGTCTGAACTGGGGTGGCTGAGTGGGCTAAAGAACGGTGATGGATTAAACCCAGATCAGTTGACTGGGGGTGAGCGCTTGCAATGTTCAACACTCCGTCCATCATTTCCTTTGGTTTTTGCTTTGTTCGCCATAAGTTGGCAGGGTATGCTCAGACGTGAGTCCCTTGCTCACTTTGCCACTGGATTCAAGCAAGCCTGGCTGAAGACGGCTGAAATGCCAGAAACCGGTCCTAGGAAGCTTGTTTACGGTCCTGGGAAGACATGGCTTGGCAGTTCGGGCTGGACTGTTCCCATGAGACACAGGGTCAGACTGATTTGCTTATGGCCATGTCTGAACTGGGGTGGCTGAGTGGGCTAAAGAACGGTGATGGATTAAACCCAGATCAATTGACTGGGGGTGAGTGCTTGCAATGTTCAACACTCCGTCCATCATTTCGTTTGGTTTTTGCTTTGTTCGCCATAAGTTGGCAGGGTATGCTCAGACGTGAGTCCCTTGCTCACTTTGCCACTGGATTCAAGCAAGCCTGGCTGAAGACGGCTGAAATGCCAGAAACCGGTCCTAGGAAGCTTGTTTCCGGTCCAGGGAAGACATGGCTTGGCAGTTCAGGCTGGACTGTTCCCATGAGGCACAGGGTCAGACTGATTTGCATATGGCCATGTCTGAACTGGGGTGGCTGAGTGGGCTAAAGAACGGTGATGGATTAAACCCAGATCAGTTGACTGGGGTGAGTGCTTGCAATGTTCAACACTCCGTCCATCATTTCCTTTGGTTTTTGCTTTGTTCGCCATAAGTTGGCAGGGTATGCTCAGACGTGAGTCCCTTGCTCACTTTGCCACTGGATTCGAGCAAGCCTGGCTGAAGACGGCTGAAATGCCAGAAACCGGTCCTAGGAAGCTTGTTTCCGGTCCAGGGAAGACATGGCTTGGCAGTTCGGGCTGGACTGTTCCCATGAGGCACAGCGTCAGACTGATTTGCATATTGCCATGTCTGAACTGGGGTGGCTGAGTGGGCTAAAGAACGGTGATGGATTAAACCCAGATCAATTGACTGGGGGCGAGTGCGTGCAATGTTCAACACTCCGTCCATCATTTCCTTTGGTTTTTGCTTTGTTCGCCATAAGTTGGCAGGGTATGCTCAGACGTGAGTCCCTTGCTCACTTTGCCACTGGATTCAAGCAAGCCTGGCTGAAGACGGCTGAAATGCCAGAAACCGGTCCTGGGAAGCTTGTTTCTGGTCCAGGGAAGACATGGCTTGGCAGTTCAGGCTGGACTGTTCCCATGAGGCACAGGGTCAGACTGATTTGCATATGGCCATGTCTGAACTGGGGTGGCTGAGTGGGCTAAAGAACGGTGATGGATTAAACCCAGATCAGTTGACTGGGGGTGAGTGCTTGCAATGTTCAACACTCCGATCATTTCCTTTGGTTTTTGCTTTGTTCGCCATAAGTTGGCAGGGTATGCTCAGACGTGAGTCCCTTGCTCACTTTGCCCCTGGATTCAAGCAAGCCTGGCTGAAGACGGCTGAAATGCCAGAAACCGGTCCTAGGAAGCTTCTTTCCGGTCCAGGGAAGACATGGCTTGGCAGTTCGGGCTGGACTGTTCCCATGAGGCACAGCGTCAGACTGATTTGCATATTGCCATGTCTGAACTGGGGTGGCTGAGTGGGCTAAAGAACAGTGATGGATTAAACCCAGATCAATTGACTGGGGGTGAGTGCGTGCAATTTTCAACACTCCGTCCATCATTTCCTTTGGTTTTTGCTTTGTTCGCCATAAGTTGGCAGGGTATGCTCAGACGTGAGTCCCTTGCTCACTTTGCCACTGGATTCAAGCAAGCCTGGCTGAAGACGGCTGAAATGCCAGAAACCGGTCCTAGGAAGCTTGTTTCCGGTCCAGGAAAGACATGGCTTGGCAGTTCAGGCTGGACTGGTCCCATGAGGCACAGGGTCAGACTGATTTGCATATGGCCATGTCTGAACTGGGGTGGCTGAGTGGGCTAAAGAACGGTGATGGATTAAACCCAGATCAATTGACTGGGGGTGAGTGCGTGCAATGTTCAACACTCCGTCCATCATTTCCTTTGGTTTTTGCTTTGTTCGCCATAAGTTGGCAGGGTATGCTCAGACGTGAGTCCCTTGCTCACTTTGCCACTGGATTCAAGCAAGCCTGGCTGAAGACGGCTGAAATGCCAGAAACCGGTCCTAGGAAGCTTGTTTCCGGTCCAGGGAAGACATGGCTTGGCAGTTCAGGCTGGACTGTTCCCATGAGGCACAGGGTCAGACTGATTTGCATATGGCCATGTCTGAACTGGGGTGGCTGAGTGGGCTAAAGAACGGTGATGGATTAAACCTAGATCAGTTGACTGGGGGTGAGTGCTTGCAATGTTCAACACTCCGTCCATCATTTCCTTTGGTTTTTGCTTTGTTCGCCATAAGTTGGCAGGGTATGCTCAGACGTGAGTCCCTTGCTCACTTTGCCACTGGATGCAAGCAAGCCTGGCTGAAGACGGCTGAAATGCCAGAAACCGGTCCTAGGAAGCTTGTTTCCGGTCCAGGGAAGAAATGGCTTGGCAGTTTGGGCTGGACTGTTCCCATGAGGCACATGGTCAGACTGATTTGCATATGGCCATGTCTGAACTGGGGTGGCTGAGTGGGCTAAAGAACGGTGATGGATTAAACCCAGATAAGTTGACTGGGGTGAGTGCTTGCAATGTTCAACACTCCGTCCATCATTTCCTTTGGTTTTTGCTTTGTTCGCCATAAGTTGGCAGGGTATGCTCAGACGTGAGTCCCTTGCTCACTTTGCCACTGGATTCAAGCAAGCCTGGCTGAAGATGGCTGAAATGCCTGAAACCGGTCCTAGGAAGCTTGATTCCGGTCCAGTGAAGACATGGCTTGGCTGTTCGGGCTGGACTGTTCCCATGAGGCACAGGGTCAGACAGATTTGCATATGGCCATGTCTGAACTGGGGTGGCTGAGTGGGCTAAAGAACGGTGATGGATTAAACCCAGATCAGTTGACTGGGGGTGAGTGCTTGCAATGTTCAACACTCCGTCCATCATTTCCTTTGGTTTTTGCTTTGTTCGCCATGAGTTGGCAGGGTATTCTCAGACGTGAGTCCCTTGCTCACTTTGCCACTGGATAAAAGCAAGCCTGGCTGAAGACTGCTGAAATGCCAGAAACCGGTCCTAGGAAGCTTGTTTCCGGTCCAGGCAAGACATGGCTTGGCAGTTCGGGCTGGACTGTTCCCATGAGGCACAGTGTCAGACTGATTTGCATATGGCCATGTGTGAACTGGGGTGGCTGAGTGGGCTAAAGAACAGTGATGGATTAAACCCAGATCAGTTGACTGGGGGTGAGTGCTTGCAATGTTCAATACTCCGTCCATCATTTCCTTTGGTTTTGCTTTGTTCGCCATAAATTGGCAGCGTATGCTCAGACGTGAGTCCCTTGCTCACTTTGCCACTGGATTCAAGCAAGCCGGGCTGAAGATGGCTGAAATGCCAGAAACCGGTCCTAGGAAGCTTGTTTCCGGTCCAGGGAAGACATGGCTTGGCAGTTCGGGCTGGACTGTTCCCATGAGGCACAGGGTAAGACTGATTTGCATATGGCAATGTCTGAACTGGGGTGGCTGAGTGGGCTAAAGAACGGTGATGGATTAAACCCAGATCAGTTGACTGGGGGTGAGTGCTTGCAATGTTCAACACTCCGTCCATCATTTCCTTTGGTTTTTGCTTTGTTCGCCATAAGTTGGCAGGGTATGCTCAGACGTGAGTCCCTTGCTCACTTTGCCACTGGTTTCAAGCAAGCCTGGCTGAAGACGGCTGAAATGCCAGAAACCGGTCCTAGGAACCTTATATCCGGTCCAGGGAAGACATGGCTTGGCAGTTTGGGCTGGACTGCTCCCATGAGGCACAGGGTCAAACTGATTTGCATATGGCCATGTCTGAACTGGGGTGGCTGAGTGGGCTAAAGAACGGTGATGGATTAAACCCAGATCAGTTGACTGGGGGTGAGCGCTTGCAATGTTCAACACTCCGTCCATCATTTCCTTTGGTTTTTGCTTTGTTCGCCATAAGTTGGCAGGGTATGCTCAGACGTGAGTCCCTTGCTCACTTTGCCACTGGATTCAAGCAAGCCTGGCTGAAGACGGCTGAAATGCCAGAAACCGGTCCTAGGAAGCTTGTTTCCGGTCCAGGAAAGACATGGCTTGGCAGTTCAGGCTGGACTGTTCCCATGAGGCACAGGGTCAGACTGATTTGCATATGGCCATGTCTGAACTGGGGTGGCTGAGTGGGCTAAAGAACGGTGATAGATTAAACCCAGATCAGTTGACTGGGGGTGAGTGCTTGCAATGTTCAACACTCCGTCCATCATTTCCTTTGGTTTTTGCTTTGTTCGCCATAAGTTGGCAGGGTATGCTCAGACGTGAGTCCCTTGCTCACTTTGCCACTGGATTCAAGCAAGCCTGGCTGAAGGCGGCTGAAAGGCCAGAAACCGGTCCTAGGAAGCTTGTTTCCGGTCCAGGTAAGACATGGCTTGGCAGTTCGGGCTTAACTGGTCCCATTAGGCACAGGGTCAGACTGATTTGCATATGGCCATGTCTGAACTGGGGTAGCTGAGTGGACTAAAGAACGGTGATGGATTAAACCCAGATCAATTGACTGGGGGTGAGTGCGTGCAATGTTCAACACTCCGTCCATCATTTCCTTTGGTTTTTGCTTTGTTCGCCATAAGTTGGCAGGGTATGCTCAGACGTGAGTCCCTTGCTCACTTTGCCACTGGATTCAAGCAAGCCTGGCTGAAGACGGCTGAAATGCCAGAAACCGGTCCTAGGACGCTTGTTTCCGGTCCAGGGAAGACATGGGTTGGCAGTTCAGGCTGGACTGTTCCCATGAGGCACAGGGTCAGACTGATTTGCATATGGCCATGTCTGAACTGGGGTGGCTGAGTGGGCTAAAGAACGGTGATGGATTAAACCCAGATCAGTTGACTGGGGGTGAGGGCTTGCAATGTTCAACATTCCGTCCATCATTTCCTTTGGTTTTTGCTTTGTTCGCCATAAGTTGGCAGGGTATGCTCAGACGTGAGTCCCTTGCTGACTTTGCCACTGGATTCAAGCAAGCCTGGCTGAAGGCGGCTGAAATGCCAGAAACCGGTCCTAGGAAGCTTGTTTCCGGTCCAGGGAAGAAATGGCTTGGCAGTTCGGGCTGGACTGTTCCCATGAGGCACATGGTCAGACTGATTTGCATATGGCCATGTCTGAACTGGGGTGGCTGAGTGGGCTAAAGAACGGTGATGGATTAAACCCAGATCAGTTGACTGGGGTGAGTGCTTGCAATGTTCAACACTCCGTCCATCATTTCCTTTGGTTTTTGCTTTGTTCGCCATAAGTTGGCAGGGTATGCTCAGACGTGAGTCCCTTGCTCACTTTGCCACTGGATTCAAGCAAGCCTGGCTGAAGATGGCTGAAATGCCAGAAACCGGTCCTAGGAAGCTTGTTTCCGGTCCAGTGAAGACATGGCTTGGCTGTTCGGGCTGGACTGTTCCCATGAGGCACAGGGTCAGACAGATTTGCATATGGCCATGTCTGAACTGGGGTGGCTGAGTGGGCTAAAGAACGGTGATGGATTAAACCCAGATCAGTTGACTGGGGTGAGTGCTTGCAATGTTCAACACTCCGTCCATCATTTCCTTTGGTTTTTGCTTTGTTCGCCATGAGTTGGCAGGGTATGCTCAGACGTGAGTCCCTTGCTCACTTTGCCACTGGATTCAAGCAAGCCTGGCTGAAGATGGCTGAAATGCCAGAAACCGGTCCTAGGAAGCTTGTTTCCGGTCCAGTGAAGACATGGCTTGGCTGTTCGGGCTGGACTGTTCCCATGAGGCACAGGGTCAGACAGATTTGCATATGGCCATGTCTGAACTGGGGTGGCTGAGTGGGCTAAAGAACGGTGATGGATTAAACCCAGATCAGTTGACTGGGGTGAGTGCTTGCAATGTTCAACACTCCGTCCATCATTTCCTTTGGTTTTTGCTTTGTTCGCCATGAGTTGGCAGGGTATGCTCAGACGTGAGTCCCTTGCTCACTTTGCCACTGGATTCAAGCAAGCCTGGCTGAAGACTGCTGAAATGCCAGAAACCGGTCCTAGGAAGCTTGTTTCCGGTCCAGGCAAGACATGGCTTGGCAGTTCGGGCTAGACTGTTCCCATGAGGCACAGTGTCAGACTGATTTGCATATGGCCATGTGTGAACTGGGGTGGCTGAGTGGGCTAAAGAACAGTGATGGATTAAACCCAGATCAGTTGACTGGGGGTGAGTGCTTGCAATGTTCAACACTCCGTCCATCATTTCCTTTGGTTTTTGCTTTGTTCGCCATAAGTTGGCAGGGTATGCTCAGACGTGAGTCCCTTGCTCACTTTGCCACTGGATTCAAGCAAGCCTGGCTGAAGACGGCTGAAATGCCAGAAACCGGTCCTAGGAAGCTTGTTTACGGTCCTGGGAAGACATGGCTTGGCAGTTCGGGCTGGACTGTTCCCATGAGACACAGGGTCAGACTGATTTGCATATGGCCATGTCTGAACTGGGGTGGCTGAGTGGGCTAATGAACGGTGATGGATTAAACCCAGATCAATTGACTGGGGGTGAGTGCGTGCAATGTTCAACACTCCGTCCATCATTTCGTTTGGTTTTTGCTTTGTTCGCCATAAGTTGGCAGGGTATGCTCAGACGTGAGTCCCTTGCTCACTTTGCCACTGGATTCAAGCAAGCCTGGCTGAAGACGGCTGAAATGCCAGAAACCGGTCCTAGGAAGCTTGTTTCCGGTCCAGGGAAGACATGGCTTGGCAGTTCAGGCTGGACTGTTCCCATGAGGCACAGGGACAGACTGATTTGCATATGGCCATGTCTGAACTGGGGTGGCTGAGTGGGCTAAAGAACGGTGATGGATTAAACCCAGATCAGTTGACTGGGGTGAGTGCTTGCAATGTTCAACACTCCGTCCATCATTTCCTTTGGTTTTTGCTTTGTTCGCCATAAGTTGGCAGGGTATGCTCAGACGTGAGTCCCTTGCTCACTTTGCCACTGGATTCGAGCAAGCCTGGCTGAAGACGGCTGAAATGCCAGAAACCGGTCCTAGGAAGCTTGTTTCCGGTCCAGGGAAGACATGGCTTGGCAGTTCGGGCTGGACTGTTCCCATGAGGCACAGCGTCAGACTGATTTGCATATTGCCATGTCTGAACTGGGGTGGCTGAGTGGGCTAAAGAACGGTGATGGATTAAACCCAGATCAATTGACTGGGGGTGAGTGCGTGCAATGTTCAACACTCCGTCCATCATTTCCTTTGGTTTTTGCTTTGTTCGCCATAAGTTGGCAGGGTATGCTCAGACGTGAGTCCCTTGCTCACTTTGCCACTGGATTCAAGCAAGCCTGGCTGAAGACGGTTGAAATGCCAGAAACCGGTCCTAGGAAGCTTGTTTCTGGTCCAGGGAAGACATGGCTTGGCAGTTCAGGCTGGACTGTTCCCATGAGGCACAGGGTCAGACTGATTTGCATATGGCCATGTCTGAACTGGGGTGGCTGAGTGGGCTAAAGAACGGTGATGGATTAAACCCAGATCAGTTGACTGGGGGTGAGTGCTTGCAATGTTCAACACTCCGATCATTTCCTTTGGTTTTTGCTTTGTTCGCCATAAGTTGGCAGGGTATGCTCAGACGTGAGTCCCTTGCTCACTTTGCCACTGGATTCAAGCAAGCCTGGCTGAAGACGGCTGAAAGGCCAGAAACCGGTCCTAGGAAGCTTGTTTCCGGTCCAGGGAAGACATGGCTTGGCAGTTTGGGCTGGACTGTTCCCATGAGGCACAGCGTCAGACTGATTTGCATATTGCCATGTCTGAACTGGGGTGGCTGAGTGGGCTAAAGAACGGTGATGGATTAAACCCAGATCAATTGACTGGGGGTGAGTGCGTGCAATGTTCAACACTCCGTCCATCATTTCCTTTGGTTTTTGCTTTGTTCGCCATAAGTTGGCAGGGTATGCTCAGACGTGAGTCCCTTGCTCACTTTGCCACTGGATTCAAGCAAGCCTGGCTGAAGACGGCTGAAATGCCAGAAACCGGTCCTAGGAAGCTTGTTTCTGGTCCAGGAAAGACATGGCTTGGCAGTTCAGGCTGGACTGTTCCCATGAGGCACAGGGTCAGACTGATTTGCATATGGCCATGTCTGAACTGGGGTGGCTGAGTGGGCTAAAGAACGGTGATGGATTAAACCCAGATCAGTTGACTGGGGGTGAGTGCTTGCAATGTTCAACACTCCGTCCATCATTTCCTTTGGTTTTTGCTTTGTTCGCCATAAGTTGGCAGGGTATGCTCAGACGTGAGTCCCTTGCTCACTTTGCCACTGGATTCAAGCAAGCCTGGCTGAAGACGGCTGAAATGCCAGAAACCGGTCCTAGGAAGCTTGTTTCCGGTCCAGGGAAGACATGGCTTGGCAGTTCGGGCTGGACTGGTCCCATGAGGCACAGGGTCAGACTGATTTGCATATGGCCATGTCTGAACTGGGGTGGCTGAGTGGGCTAAAGAACGGTGATGGATTAAACCCAGATCAATTGACTGGGGGTGAGTGCGTGCAATGTTCAACACTCCGTCCATCATTTCCTTTGGTTTTTGCTTTGTTCGCCATAAGTTGGCAGGGTATGCTCAGACGTGAGTCCCTTGCTCACTTTGCCACTGGATTCAAGCAAGCCTGGCTGAAGACGGCTGAAATGCCAGAAACCGGTCCTAGGAAGCTTATTTCCGGTCCAGGGAAGACATGGCTTGGCAGTTCAGGCTGGACTGTTCCCATGAGGCACAGGGTCAGACTGATTTGCATATGGCCATGTCTGAACTGGGGTGGCTGAGTGGGCTAAAGAACGGTGATGGATTAAACCCAGATCAATTGACTGGGGGTGAGTGCGTGCAATGTTCAACACTTCGTCCATCATTTCCTTTGGTTTTTGCTTTGTTCGCCATAAGTTGGCAGGGTATGCTCAGACGTGAGTCCCTTGCTCACTTTGCCACTGGATTCAAGCAAGCCTGGCTGAAGACGGCTGAAATGCCAGAAACCGGTCCTAGGAAGCTTGTTTCCGGTCCAGGAAAGACATGGCTTGGCAGTTCAGGCTGGACTGTTCCCATGAGGCACAGGGTCAGACTGATTTGCATATGGCCATGTCTGAACTGGGGTGGCTGAGTGGGCTAAAGAACGGTGATGGATTAAACCCAGATCAGTTGACTGGGGGTGAGTGCTTACAATGTTCAACACTCCGTCCATCATTTCCTTTGGTTTTTGCTTTGTTCGCCATAAGTTGGCAGGGTATGCTCAGACGTGAGTCCCTTGCTCACTTTGCCACTGGATTCAAGCAAGCCTGGCTGAAAACGGCTGAAATGCCAGAAACCGGTCCTAGGAAGCTTGTTTCCGGTCCAGGGAAGACATGGCTTGGCAGTTCGGGCTGGACTGGTCCCATGAGGCACAGGGTCAGACTGATTTGCATATGGCCATGTCTGAACTGGGGTGGCTGAGTGGGCTAAAGAACGGTGATGGATTAAACCCAGATCAATTGACTGGGGGTGAGTGCGTGCAATGTTCAACACTCCGTCCATCATTTCCTTTGGTTTTTGCTTTGTTCGCCATAAGTTGGCAGGGTATGCTCAGACGTGAGTCCCTTGCTCACTTTGCCACTGGATTCAAGCAAGCCTGGCTGAAGACGGCTGAAATGCCAGAAACCGGTCCTAGGAAGCTTGTTTCCGGTCCAGGGAAGACATGGCTTGACAGTTCAGGCTGGACTGTTCCCATGAGGCACAGGGTCAGACTGATTTGCATATGGCCATGTCTGAACTGGGGTGGCTGAGTGGGCTAAAGAACGGTGATGGATTAAACCCAGATCAGTTGACTGGGGGTGAGTGCTTGCAATGTTCAACACTCCGTCCATCATTTCCTTTGGTTTTTGCTTTGTTCGCCATAAGTTGGCAGGGTATGCTCAGACGTGAGTCCCTTGCTCACTTTGCCACTGGATTCAAGCAAGCCTGGCTGAAGACGGCTGAAATGCCAGAAACCGGTCCTAGGAAGCTTGTTTCCGGTCCAGGGAAGAAATGGCTTGGCAGTTTGGGCTGGACTGTTCCCATGAGGCACATGGTCAGACTGATTTGCATATGGCCATGTCTGAACTGGGGTGGCTGAGTGGGCTAAAGAACGGTGATGGATTAAACCCAGATCAGTTGACTGGGGTGAGTGCTTGCAATGTTCAACACTCCGTCCATCATTTCCTTTGGTTTTTGCTTTGTTCGCCATAAGTTGGCAGGGTATGCTCAGACGTGAGTCCCTTGCTCACTTTGCCACTGGATTCAAGCAAGCCTGGCTGAAGATGGCTGAAATGCCAGAAACCCGTCCTAGGAAGCTTGTTTCCGGTCCAGTGAAGACATGGCTTGGCTGTTCGGGCTGGACTGTTCCCATGAGGCACAGTGTCAGACAGATTTGCATATGGCCATGTCTGAACTGGGGTGGCTGAGTGGGCTAAAGAACGGTGATGGATTAAACCCAGATCAGTTGACTGGGGGTGAGTGCTTGCAATGTTCAATACTCCGTCCATCATTTCCTTTGATTTTGCTTTGTTCGCCATAAATTGGCAGCGTATGCTCAGACGTGAGTCCCTTGCTCACTTTGCCACTGGATTCAAGCAAGCCGGGCTGAAGATGGCTGAAATGCCAGAAACCGGTCCTAGGAAGCTTGTTTCCGGTCCAGGGAAGACATGGCTTGGCAGTTCGGGCTGGACTGTTCCCATGAGGCACAGGGTCAGACTGATTTGCATATGGCCATGTCTGAACTGGGGTGGCTGAGTGGGCTAAAGAACGGTGATGGATTAAACCCAGATCAGTTGACTGGGGGTGAGTGCTTGCAATGTTCAACACTCCGTCCATCATTTCCTTTGGTTTTTGCTTTGTTCGCCATAAGTTGGCAGGGTATGCTCAGACGTGAGTCCCTTGCTCACTTTGCCACTGGATTCAAGCAAGCCTGGCTGAAGATGGCTGAAATGCCAGAATCCGGTTCTAGGAAGCTTGTTTCCGGTCCAGGGAAGACATGGCTTGGCAGTTCGGGCTGGACTGTTCCCATGAGGCACAGGGTCAGACTGATTTGCATATGGCTATGTCTGAACTGGGGTGGCTGAGTGGGCTAAACAACGGTGATGGATTAAACCCAGATCAGTTGACTGGGGGTGAGTGCTTGCAATGTTCAATACTCCGTCCATCATTTCCTTTGGTTTTGCTTTGTTCGCCATAAATTGGCAGGGTATGCTCAGACGTGAGTCCCTTCCTCACTTTGCCACTGGATTCAAGCAAGCCGGGCTGAAGACGGCTGAAATGCCAGAAACCGGTCCTAGGAAGCTTGTTTCCGGTCCAGGCAAGACATGGCTTGGCAGTTCGGGCTAGACTGTTCCCATGAGGCACAGTGTCAGACTGATTTGCATATGGCCATGTGTGAACTGGGGTGGCTGAGTGGGCTAAAGAACAGTGATGGATTAAACCCAGATCAGTTGACTGGGGGTGAGTGCTTGCAATGTTCAACACTCCGTCCATCATTTCCTTTGGTTTTTGCTTTGTTCGCCATAAGTTGGCAGGGTATGCTCAGACGTGAGTCCCTTGCTCACTTTGCCACTGGATTCAAGCAAGCCTGGCTGAAGACGGCTGAAATGCCAGAAACCGGTCCTAGGAAGCTTGTTTACGGTCCTGGGAAGACATGGCTTGGCAGTTCGGGCTGGACTGTTCCCATGAGACACAGGGTCAGACTGATTTGCATATGGCCATGTCTGAACTGGGGTGGCTGAGTGGGCTAAAGAACGGTGATGGATTAAACCCAGATCAATTGACTGGGGGTGAGTGCGTGCAATGTTCAACACTCCGTCCATCATTTCGTTTGGTTTTTGCTTTGTTCGCCATAAGTTGGCAGGGTATGCTCAGACGTGAGTCCCTTGCTCACTTTGCCACTGGATTCAAGCAAGCCTGGCTGAAGACGGCTGAAATGCCAGAAACCGGTCCTAGGAAGCTTGTTTCCGGTCCAGGGAAGACATGGCTTGGCAGTTCAGGCTGGACTGTTCCCATGAGGCACAGGGACAGACTGATTTGCATATGGCCATGTCTGAACTGGGGTGGCTGAGTGGGCTAAAGAACGGTGATGGATTAAACCCAGATCAGTTGACTGGGGTGAGTGCTTGCAATGTTCAACACTCCGTCCATCATTTCCTTTGGTTTTTGCTTTGTTCGCCATAAGTTGGCAGGGTATGCTCAGACGTGAGTCCCTTGCTCACTTTGCCACTGGATTCGAGCAAGCCTGGCTGAAGACGGCTGAAATGCCAGAAACCGGTCCTAGGAAGCTTGTTTCCGGTCCAGGGAAGACATGGCTTGGCAGTTCCGGCTGGACTGTTCCCATGAGGCACAGCGTCAGACTGATTTGCATATTGCCATGTCTGAACTGGGGTGGCTGAGTGGGCTAAAGAACGGTGATGGATTAAACTCAGATCAATTGACTGGGGGTGAGTGCGTGCAATGTTCAACACTCCGTCCATCATTTCCTTTGGTTTTTGCTTTGTTCGCCATAAGTTGGCAGGGTATGCTCAGACGTGAGTCCCTTGCTCACTTTGCCACTGGATTCAAGCAAGCCTGGCTGAAGACGGCTGAAATGCCAGAAACCGGTCCTAGGAAGCTTGTTTCTGGTCCAGGGAAGACATCGCTTGGCAGTTCAGGCTGGACTGTTCCCATGAGGCACAGGGTCAGACTGATTTGCATATGGCCATGTCTGAACTGGGGTGGCTGAGTGGGCTAGAGAACGGTGATGGATTAAACCCAGATCAGTTGACTGGGGGTGAGTGCTTGCAATGTTCAACACTCCGATCATTTCCTTTGGTTTTTGCTTTGTTCGCCATAAGTTGGCAGGGTATGCTCAGACGTGAGTCCCTTGCTCACTTTGCCACTGGATTCAAGCAAGCCTGGCTGAAGACGGCTGAAAGGCCAGAAACCGGTCCTAGGAAGCTTGTTTCCGGTCCAGGGAAGACATGGCTTGGCAGTTCGGGCTGGACTGTTCCCATGAGGCACAGCGTCAGACTGATTTGCATATTGCCATGTCTGAACTGGGGTGGCTGAGTGGGCTAAAGAACGGTGATGGATTAAACCCAGATCAATTGACTGGGGGTGAGTGCGTGCAATGTTCAACACTCCGTCCATCATTTCCTTTGGTTTTTGCTTTGTTCGCCATAAGTTGGCAGGGTATGCTCAGACGTGAGTCCCTTGCTCACTTTGCCACTGGATTCAAGCAAGCCTGGCTGAAGACGGCTGAAATGCCAGAAACCGGTCCTAGGAAGCTTGTTTCCGGTCCAGGAAAGACATGGCTTGGCAGTTCAGGCTGGACTGTTCCCATGAGGCACAGGGTCAGACTGATTTGCATATGGCCATGTCTGAACTGGGGTGGCTGAGTGGGCTAAAGAACGGTGATGGATTAAACCCAGATCAGTTGACTGGGGGTGAGTGCTTGCAATGTTCAACACTCCGTCCATCATTTCCTTTGGTTTTTGCTTTGTTCGCCATAAGTTGGCAGGGTATGCTCAGACGTGAGTCCCTTGCTCACTTTGCCACTGGATTCAAGCAAGCCTGGCTGAAGACGGCTGAAATGCCAGAAACCGGTCCTAGGAAGCTTGTTTCCGGTCCAGGGAAGACATGGCTTGGCAGTTCGGGCTGGACTGGTCCCATGAGGCACAGGGTCAGACTGATTTGCATATGGCCATGTCTGAACTGGGGTGGCTGAGTGGGCTAAAGAACGGTGATGGATTAAACCCAGATCAATTGACTGGGGGTGAGTGCGTGCAATGTTCAACACTCCGTCCATCATTTCCTTTGGTTTTTGCTTTGTTCACCATAAGTTGGCAGGGTATGCTCAGACGTGAGTCCCTTGCTCACTTTGCCACTGGATTCAAGCAAGCCTGGCTGAAGACGGCTGAAATGCCAGAAACCGGTCCTAGGAAGCTTGTTTCCGGTCCAGGGAAGACATGGCTTGGCAGTTCAGGCTGGACTGTTCCCATGAGGCACAGGGTCAGACTGATTTGCATATGGCCATGTCTGAACTGGGGTGGCTGAGTGGGCTAAAGAACGGTGATGGATTAAACCCAGATCAATTGACTGGGGGTGAGTGCGTGCAATGTTCAACACTTCGTCCATCATTTCCTTTGGTTTTTGCTTTGTTCGCCATAAGTTGGCAGGGTATGCTCAGACGTGAGTCCCTTGCTCACTTTGCCACTGGATTCAAGCAAGCCTGGCTGAAGACGGCTGAAATGCCAGAAACCGGTCCTAGGAAGCTTGTTTCCGGTCCAGGAAAGACATGGCTTGGCAGTTCAGGCTGGACTGTTCCCATGAGGCACAGGGTCAGACTGATTTGCATATGGCCATGTCTGAACTGGGGTGGCTGAGTGGGCTAAAGAACGGTGATGGATTAAACCCAGATCAGTTGACTGGGGGTGAGTGCTTGCAATGTTCAACACTCCGTCCATCATTTCCTTTGGTTTTTGCTTTGTTCGCCATAAGTTGGCAGGGTATGCTCAGACGTGAGTCCCTTGCTCACTTTGCCACTGGATTCAAGCAAGCCTGGCTGAAGACGGCTGAAATGCCAGAAACCGGTCCTAGGAAGCTTGTTTCCGGTCCAGGGAAGACATGGCTTGGCAGTTCGGGCTGGACTGGTCCCATGAGGCACAGGGTCAGACTGATTTGCATATGGCCATGTCTGAACTGGGGTGGCTGAGTGGGCTAAAGAACGGTGATGGATTAAACCCAGATCAATTGACTGGGGGTGAGTGCGTGCAATGTTCAACACTCCGTCCATCATTTCCTTTGGTTTTTGCTTTGTTCGCCATAAGTTGGCAGGGTATGCTCAGACGTGAGTCCCTTGCTCACTTTGCCACTGGATTCAAGCAAGCCTGGCTGAAGACGGCTGAAATGCCAGAAACCGGTCCTAGGAAGCTTGTTTCCGGTCCAGGGAAGACATGGCTTGGCAGTTCAGGCTGGACTGTTCCCATGAGGCACAGGGTCAGACTGATTTGCATATGGCCATGTCTGAACTGGGGTGGCTGAGTGGGCTAAAGAACGGTGATGGATTAAACCCAGATCAGTTGACTGGGGGTGAGTGCTCGCAATGTTCAATACTCCGTCCATCATTTCCTTTGGTTTTGCTTTGTTCGCCATAAGTTGGCAGGGTATGCTCAGACGTGAGTCCCTTGCTCACTTTGCCACTGGATTCAAGCAAGCCTGGCTGAAGATGGCTGAAATGCCAGAAACCGGTCCTAGGAAGCTTGTTTCCGGTCCAGTGAAGACATGGCTTGGCTGTTCGGGCTGGACTGTTCCCATGAGGCACAGTGTCAGACAGATTTGCATATGGCCATGTCTGAACTGGGGTGGCTGAGTGGGCTAAAGAACGGTGATGGATTAAACCCAGATCAGTTGACTGGGGGTGAGTGCTTGCAATGTTCAATACTCCGTCCATCATTTCCTTTGGTTTTGCTTTGTTCGCCATAAATTGGCAGCGTATGCTCAGACGTGAGTCCCTTGCTCACTTTGCCACTGGATTCAAGCAAGCCGGGCTGAAGATGGCTGAAATGCCAGAAACCGGTCCTAGGAAGCTTGTTTCCGGTCCAGGGAAGACATGGCTTGGCAGTTCGGGCTGGACTGTTCCCATGAGGCACAGGGTCAGACTGATTTGCATATGGCCATGTCTGAACTGGGGTGGCTGAGTGGGCTAAAGAACGGTGATGGATTAAACCCAGATCAGTTGACTGGGGGTGAGTGCTTGCAATGTTCAACACTCCGTCCATCATTTCCTTTGCTTTTTGCTTTGTTCGCCATAAGTTGGCAGGGTATGCTCAGACGTGAGTCCCTTGCTCACTTTGCCACTGGTTTCAAGCAAGCCTGGCTGAAGACGGCTGAAATGCCAGAAACCGGTCCTAGGAACCTTATATCCGGTCCAGGGAAGACATGGCTTGCCAGTTTGGGCTGGACTGCTCCCATGAGGCACAGGGTCAAACTGATTTGCATATGGCCATGTCTGAACTGGGGTGGCTGAGTGGGCTAAAGAACGGTGATGGATTAAACCCAGATCAGTTGACTGGGGGTGAGCGCTTGCAATGTTCAACACTCCGTCCATCATTTCCTTTGGTTTTTGCTTTGTTCGCCATAAGTTGGCAGGGTATGCTCAGACGTGAGTCCCTTGCTCACTTTGCCACTGGATTCAAGCAAGCCTGGCTGAAGACGGCTGAAATGCCAGAAACCGGTCCTAGGAAGCTTGTTTACGGTCCTGGGAAGACATGGCTTGGCAGTTCGGGCTGGACTGTTCCCATGAGACACAGGGTAAGACTGATTTGCATATGGCCATGTCTGAACTGGGGTGGCTGAGTGGGCTAAAGAATGGTGATGGATTAAACCCAGATCAATTGACTGGGGGTGAGTGCGTGCAATGTTCAACACTCCGTCCATCATTTCGTTTGGTTTTTGCTTTGTTCGCCATAAGTTGGCAGGGTATGCTCAGACGTGAGTCCCTTGCTCACTTTGCCACTGGATTCAAGCAAGCCTGGCTGAAGACGGCTGAAATGCCAGAAACCGGTCCTAGGAAGCTTGTTTCCGGTCCAGGAAAGACATGGCTTTGCAGTTCAGGCTGGACTGTTCCCATGAGGCACAGGGTCAGACTGATTTGCATATGGCCATGTCTGAACTGGGGTGGCTGAGTGGGCTAAAGAACGGTGATGGATTAAACCCAGATCAGTTGACTGGGGGTGAGTGCTTGCAATGTTCAGCACTCCGTCAATCATTTCCTTTGGTTTTTGCTTTGTTCGCCATAAGTTGGCAGGGTATGCTCAGACGTGAGTCCCTTGCTCACTTTGCCACTGGATTCAAGCAAGCCTGGCTGAAGACGGCTGAAATGCCAGAAACCGGTCCTAGGAAGCTTGTTTCCGGTCCAGGGAAGACATGGCTTGGCAGTTCGGGCTGGACTGGTCACATGAGGCACAGGGTCAGACTGATTTGCATATGGCCATGTCTGAACTGGGGTGGCTGAGTGGGCTAAAGAACGGTGATGGATTAAACCCAGATCAATTGACTGGGGGTGAGTGCGTGCAATGTTCAACACTCCGTCCATCATTTCCTTTGGTTTTTGCTTTGTTCGCCATAAGTTGGCAGGGTATGCTCAGACGTGAGTCCCTTGCTCACTTTGCCACTGGATTCAAGCAAGCTTGGCTGAAGACGGCTGAAATGCCAGAAACCGGTCCTAGGAAGCTTGTTTCCGGTCCAGGGAAGACATGGCTTGGCAGTTCAGGCTGGACTGTTCCCATGAGGCACAGGGTCAGACTGATTTGCATATGGCCATGTCTGAACTGGGATGGCTGAGTGGGCTAAAGAACGGTGATGGATTAAACCCAGATCAGTTGACTGGGGGTGAGTGCTTGCAATGTTCAACACTCCGTCCATCATTTCCTTTGGTTTTTGCTTTGTTCGCCATAAGTTGGCAGGGTATGCTCAGACGTGAGTCCCTTGCTCACTTTGCCACTGGATTCAAGCAAGCCTGGCTGAAGACGGCTGAAATGCCAGAAACCGGTCCTAGGAAGCTTGTTTCCGGTCCAGGGAAGAAATGGCTTGGCAGTTCGGGCTGGACTGTTCCCATGAGGCACATGGTCAGACTGATTTGCATATGGCCATGCCTGAACTGGGGTGGCTGAGTGGGCTAAAGAACGGTGATGGATTAAACCCAGATCAGTTGACTGGGGTGAGTGCTTGCAATGTTCAACACTCCGTCCATCATTTCCTTTGGTTTTTGCTTTGTTCGCCATAAGTTGGCAGGGTATGCTCAGACGTGAGTCCGTTGCTCACTTTGCCACTGGATTCAAGCAAGCCTGGCTGAAGATGGCTGAAATGCCAGAAACCGGTCCTAGGAAGCTTGTTTCCGGTCCAGTGAAGACATGGCTTGGCTGTTCGGGCTGGACTGTTCCCATGAGGCACAGGGTCAGACAGATTTGCATATGGCCATGTCTGAACTGGGGTGGCTGAGTGGGCTAAAGAACGGTGATGGATTAAACCCAGATCAGTTGACTGGGGGTGAGTGCTTGCAATGTTCAACACTCCGTCCATCATTTCCTTTGCTTTTTGCTTTGTTCGCCATAAGTTGGCAGGGTATGCTCAGACGTGAGTCCCTTGCTCACTTTGCCACTGGATTCAAGCAAGCCTGGCTGAAGACGGCTGAAATGCCAGAAACCGGTCCTAGGAAGCTTGTTTCCGGTCCTGGGAAGACATGGCTTGGCAGTTCGGGCTGGACTGTTCCCATGAGACACAGGGTCAGACTGATTTGCATATGGCCATGTCTGAACTGGGGTGGCTGAGTGGGCTAAAGAACGGTGATGGATTAAACCCAGATCAGTTGACTGGGGTGAGTGCTTGCAATGTTCAACACTCCATCCATCATTTCCTTTGATTTTTGCTTTGTTCGCCATAAGTTGGCAGGGTATGCTCAGACGTGAGTCCCTTGCTCACTTTGCCACTAGATTCGAGCAAGCCTGGCTGAAGACGGCTGAAATGCCAGAAACCGGTCCTAGGAAGCTTGTTTCCGGTCCAGGGAAGACATGGCTTGGCAGTTCGGGCTGGACTGTTCCCATGAGGCACAGGGTCAGACTGATTTGCATATGGCCATGTCTGAACTGGGGTGGCTGAGTGGGCTAAAGAACGGTGATGGATTAAACCCAGATCAATTGACTGGGGGTGAGTGCGTGCAATGTTCAACACTCCGTCCATCATTTCCTTTGGTTTTTGCTTTGTTCGCCATAAGTTGGCAGGGTATGCTCAGACGTGAGTCCCTTGCTCACTTTGCCACTGGATTCAAGCAAGCCTGGCTGAAGACGGCTGAAATGCCAGAAACCGGTCCTAGGAAGCTTGTTTCCGGTCCAGGGAAGACATGGCTTGGCAGTTCAGGCTGGACTGTTCCCATGAGGCACAGGGTCAGACTGATTTGCATATGGCCATGTCTGAACTGGGGTGGCTGAGTGGGCTTAAGAACGGTGATGGATTAAACCCAGATCAGTTGACTGGGGGTGAGTGCTTGCAATGTTCAACACTCCGTCCATCATTTTCTTTGGTTTTTGCTTTGTTCGCCATAAGTTGGCAGGGTATGCTCAGACGTGAGTCCCTTGCTCACTTTGCCACTGGATTCAAGCAAGCCTGGCTGAAGACGGCTGAAATGCCAGAAACCGGTCCTAGGAAGCTTGTTTCCGGTCCAGGGAAGAAATGGCTTGGCAGTTCGGGCTGGACTGTTCCCATGAGGCACAGGGTCAGACTGATTTGCATATGGCCATGTCTGAACTGGGGTGGCTGAGTGGGCTAAAGAACGGTGATGGATTAAACCCAGATCAGTTGACTGGGGGTGAGTGCTTGCAATGTTCAACACTCCGTCCATCATTTCCTTTGGTTTTTGCTTTGTTCGCCATGAGTTGGCAGGGTATGCTCAGACGTGAGTCCCTTGCTCACTTTGCCACTGGATTCAAGCAAGCCTGGCTGAAGACTGCTGAAATGCCAGAAACCGGTCCTAGGAAGCTTGTTTCCGGTCCAGGCAAGACATGGCTTGGCAGTTCGGGCTGGACTGTTCCCATGAGGCACAGTGTCAGACTGATTTGCATATGGCCATGTGTGAACTGGGGTGGCTGAGTGGGCTAAAGAACAGTGATGGATTAAACCCAGATCAGTTGACTGGGGGTGAGTGCTTGCAATGTTCTATACTCCGTCCATCATTTCCTTTGGTTTTGCTTTGTTCGCCATAAATTGGCAGGGTATGCTCAGACGTGAGTCCCTTGCTCACTTTGCCACTGGATTCAAGCAAGCCGGGCTGAAGACGGCTGAAATGCCAGAAACCGGTCCTAGGAAGCTTGTTTCCGGTCCAGGGAAGACATGGCTTGGCAGTTCGGGCTGGACTGTTCCCATGAGGCACAGGGTCAGACTGATTTGCATATGGCCATGTCTGAACTGGGGTGGCTGAGTGGGCTAAAGAACGGTGATGGATTAAACCCAGATCAGTTGACTGGGGTTGAGTGCTTGCAATGTTCAACACTCCGTCCATCATTTCCTTTGGTTTTTGCTTTGTTCGCCATAAGTTGGCAGGGTATGCTCAGACGTGAGTCCCTTGCTCACTTCGCCACTGGTTTCAAGCAAGCCTGGCTGAAGACGGCTGAAATGCCAGAAACCGGTCCTAGGAACCTTATTTCCAGTCCAGGGAAGACATGGCTTGGCAGTTTGGGCTGGACTGCTCCCATGAGGCACAGGGACAAACTGATTTGCATATGGCCATGTCTGAACTGGGGTGGCTGAGTGGGCTAAAGAACGGTGATGGATTAAACCCAGATCAGTTGACTGGGGGTGAGCTCTTGCAATGTTCAACACTCCGTCAATCATTTCCTTTGGTTTTTGCTTTGTTCGCCATAAGTTGGCAGGGTATGCTAAGACGTGAGTCCCTTGCTCACTTTGCCACTGGATTCAAGCAAGCTTGGCTGAAGACGGCTGAAATGCCAGAAACCGGTCCTAGGAAGCTTGTTTCCGGTCCAGGGAAGACATGGCTTGGCAGTTCAGGCTGGACTGTTCCCATGAGGCACAGGGTCAGACTGATTTGCATATGGCCATGTCTGAACTGGGGTGGCTGAGTGGGCTAAAGAACGGTGATGGATTAAACCCAGATCAGTTGACTGGGGGTGAGTGCTTGCAATGTTCAACACTCCGTCCATCATTTCCTTTGGTTTTTGCTTTGTTCGCCATAAGTTGGCAGGGTATGCTCAGACGTGAGTCCCTTGCTCACTTTGCCACTGGATTCAAGCAAGCCTGGCTGAAGACGGCTGAAATGCCAGAAACCGGTCCTAGGAAGCTTGTTTCCGGTCCAGGGAAGAAATGGCTTGGCAGTTCGGGCTGGACTGTTCCCATGAGGCACATGGTCAGACTGATTTGCATATGGCCATGCCTGAACTGGGGTGGCTGAGTGGGCTAAAGAACGGTGATGGATTAAACCCAGATCAGTTGACTGGGGTGAGTGCTTGCAATGTTCAACACTCCGTCCATCATTTCCTTTGGTTTTTGCTTTGTTCGCCATAAGTTGGCAGGGTATGCTCAGACGTGAGTCCCTTGCTCACTTTGCCACTGGATTCAAGCAAGCCTGGCTGAAGATGGCTGTAATGCCAGAAACCGGTCCTAGGAAGCTTGTTTCCGGTCCAGTGAAGACATGGCTTGGCTGTTCGGGCTGGACTGTTCCCATGAGGCACAGGGTCAGACAGATTTGCATATGGCCATGTCTGAACTGGGGTGGCTGAGTGGGCTAAAGAACGGTGATGGATTAAACCCAGATCAGTTGACTGGGGGTGAGTGCTTGCAATGTTCAACACTCCGTCCATCATTTCCTTTGGTTTTTGCTTTGTTCGCCATAAGTTGGCAGGGTATGCTCAGACGTGAGTCCCTTGCTCACTTTGCCACTGGATTCAAGCAAGCCTGGCTGAAGATGGCTGAAATGCCAGAAACCGGTCCTAGGAAGCTTGTTTCTGGTCCAGGGAAGACATGGCTTGGCAGTTCAGGCTGGACTGTTCCCATGAGGCACAGGGTCAGACTGATTTGCTTATGGCCATGTCTGAACTGGGGTGGCTGAGTGGGCTAAAGAACGGTGATGGATTAAACCCAGATCAGTTGACTGGGGGTGAGTGCTTGCAATGTTCAACACTCCGTCCATCATTTCCTTTGGTTTTTGCTTTGTTCGCCATAAGTTGGCAGGGTATGCTCAGACGTGAGTCCCTTGCTCACTTTGCCACTGGATTCAAGCAATCCTGGCTGAAGACGGCTGAAATGCCAGAAACCGGTCCTAGGAAGCTTGTTTCCGGTCCAGGGAAGAAATGGCTTGGCAGTTCGGGCTGGACTGTTCCCATGAGGCACAGGGTCAGACTGATTTGCATATGGCCATGTCTGAACTGGGGTGGCTGAGTGGGCTAAAGAACGGTGATGGATTAAACCCAGATCAGTTGACTGGGGTGAGTGCTTGCAATGTTCAACACTCCGTCCATCATTTCCTTTGGTTTTTGCTTTGTTCGCCATAAGTTGGCAGGGTATGCTCAGACGTGAGTCCCTTGCTCACTTTGCCACTGGATTCAAGCAAGCCTGGCTGAAGATGGCTGAAATGCCAGAAACCGGTCCTAGGAAGCTTGTTTCCGGTCCAGTGAAGACATCGCTTGGCTGTTCGGGCTGGACTGTTCCCATGAGGCACAGGGTCAGACAGATTTGCATATGGCCATGTCTGAACTGGGGTGGCTGAGTGGGCTAAAGAACGGTGATGGATTAAACCCAGATCAGTTGACTGGGGGTGAGTGCTTGCAATGTTCAACACTCCGTCCATCATTTCCTTTGGTTTTTGCTTTGTTCGCCATGAGTTGGCAGGGTATGCTCAGACGTGAGTCCCTTGCTCACTTTGCCACTGGATTCAAGCAAGCCTGGCTGAAGACTGCTGAAATGCCAGAAACCGGTCCTAGGAAGCTTGTTTCCGGTCCAGGCAAGACATGGCTTGGCAGTTCGGGCTGGACTGTTCCCATGAGGCACAGTGTCAGACTGATTTGCATATGGCCATGTGTGAACTGGGGTGGCTGAGTGGGCTAAAGAACAGTGATGGATTAAACCCAGATCAGTTGACTGGGGGTGAGTGCTTGTAATGTTCAATACTCCGTCCATCATTTCCTTTGGTTTTGCTTTGTTCGCCATAAATTGGCAGGGTATGCTCAGACGTGAGTCCCTTGCTCACTTTGCCACTGGATTCAAGCAAGCCGGGCTGAAGAAGGCTGAAATTCCAGAAACCGGTCCTAGGAAGCTTGTTTCCGGTCCAGGGAAGACATGGCTTGGCAGTTCGGGCTGGACTGTTCCCATGAGGCACAGGGTCAGACTGATTTGCATATGGCCATGTCTGAACTGGGGTGGCTGAGTGGGCTAAAGAACGGTGATGGATTAAACCCAGATCAGTTGACTGGGGGTGAGTGCTTGCAATGTTCAACACTCCGTCCATCATTTCCTTTGGTTTTTGCTTTGTTCGCCATAAGTTGGCAGGGTATGCTCAGACGTGAGTCCCTTGCTCACTTTGCCACTGGTTTCAAGCAAGCCTGGCTGAAGACGGCTGAAATGCCAGAAACCGGTCCTAGGAACCTTATTTCCGGTCCAGGGAAGACATGGCTTGGCAGTTTGGGCTGGACTGTTCCCATGAGGCACAGGGACAAACTGATTTGCATATGGCCATGTCTGAACTGGGGTGGCTGAGTGGGCTAAAGAACGGTGATGGATTAAACCCAGATCAGTTGACTGGGGGTGAGCGCTTGCAATGTTCAACACTCCGTCCATCATTTCCTTTGGTTTTTGCTTTGTTCGCCATAAGTTGGCAGGGTATGCTCAGACGTGAGTCCCTTGCTCACTTTGCCACTGGATTCAAGCAAGCCTGGCTGAAGATGGCTGTAATGCCAGAAACCGGTCCTAGGAAGCTTGTTTCCGGTCCAGTGAAGACATGGCTTGGCTGTTCGGGCTGGACTGTTCCCATGAGGCACAGGGTCAGACAGATTTGCATATGGCCATGTCTGAACTGGGGTGGCTGAGTGGGCTAAAGAACGGTGATGGATTAAACCCAGATCAGTTGACTGGGGGTGAGTGCTTGCAATGTTCAACACTCCGTCCATCATTTCCTTTGGTTTTTGCTTTGTTCGCCATAAGTTGGCAGGGTATGCTCAGACGTGAGTCCCTTGCTCACTTTGCCACTGGATTCAAGCAAGCCTGGCTGAAGATGGCTGAAATGCCAGAAACCGGTCCTAGGAAGCTTGTTTCCGGTCCAGGGAAGACATGGCTTGGCAGTTCAGGCTGGACTGTTCCCATGAGGCACAGGGTCAGACTGATTTGCTTATGGCCATGTCTGAACTGGGGTGGCTGAGTGGGCTAAAGAACGGTGATGGATTAAACCCAGATCAGTTGACTGGGGGTGAGTGCTTGCAATGTTCAACACTCCGTCCATCATTTCCTTTGGTTTTTGCTTTGTTCGCCATAAGTTGGCAGGGTATGCTCAGACGTGAGTCCCTTGCTCACTTTGCCA
Organism: Triturus cristatus; assembly: GCF_964204655.1. Taxonomy (NCBI): domain Eukaryota; kingdom Metazoa; phylum Chordata; class Amphibia; order Caudata; family Salamandridae; genus Triturus; species Triturus cristatus. Next base: position 43,780 of record NW_028188492.1, read on the forward strand.
CTGGATTCAAGCAATCCTGGCTGAAGACGGCTGAAATGCCAGAAACCGGTCCTAGGAAGCTTGTTTCCGGTCCAGGGAAGAAATGGCTTGGCAGTTCGGGCTGGACTGTTCCCATGAGGCACAGGGTCAGACTGATTTGCATATGGCCATGTCTGAACTGGGGTGGCTGAGTGGGCTAAAGAACGGTGATGGATTAAACCCAGATCAGTTGACTGGGGTGAGTGCTTGCAATGTTCAACACTCCGTCCATCATTTCCTTTGGTTTTTGCTTTGTTCGCCATAAGTTGGCAGGGTATGCTCAGACGTGAGTCCCTTGCTCACTTTGCCACTGGATTCAAGCAAGCCTGGCTGAAGATGGCTGAAATGCCAGAAACCGGTCCTAGGAAGCTTGTTTCCGGTCCAGTGAAGACATCGCTTGGCTGTTCGGGCTGGACTGTTCCCATGAGGCACAGGGTCAGACAGATTTGCATATGGCCATGTCTGAACTGGGGTGGCTGAGTGGGCTAAAGAACGGTGATGGATTAAACCCAGATCAGTTGACTGGGGGTGAGTGCTTGCAATGTTCAACACTCCGTCCATCATTTCCTTTGGTTTTTGCTTTGTTCGCCATGAGTTGGCAGGGTATGCTCAGACGTGAGTCCCTTGCTCACTTTGCCACTGGATTCAAGCAAGCCTGGCTGAAGACTGCTGAAATGCCAGAAACCGGTCCTAGGAAGCTTGTTTCCGGTCCAGGCAAGACATGGCTTGGCAGTTCGGGCTGGACTGTTCCCATGAGGCACAGTGTCAGACTGATTTGCATATGGCCATGTGTGAACTGGGGTGGCTGAGTGGGCTAAAGAACAGTGATGGATTAAACCCAGATCAGTTGACTGGGGGTGAGTGCTTGCAATGTTCAATACTCCGTCCATCATTTCCTTTGGTTTTGCTTTGTTCGCCATAAATTGGCAGGGTATGCTCAGACGTGAGTCCCTTGCTCACTTTGCCACTGGATTCAAGCAAGCCGGGCTGAAGAAGGCTGAAATTCCAGAAACCGGTCCTAGGAAGCTTGTTTCCGGTCCAGGGAAGACATGGCTTGGCAGTTCGGGCTGGACTGTTCCCATGAGGCACAGGGTCAGACTGATTTGCATATGGCCATGTCTGAACTGGGGTGGCTGAGTGGGCTAAAGAACGGTGATGGATTAAACCCAGATCAGTTGACTGGGGGTGAGTGCTTGCAATGTTCAACACTCCGTCCATCATTTCCTTTGGTTTTTGCTTTGTTCGCCATAAGTTGGCAGGGTATGCTCAGACGTGAGTCCCTTGCTCACTTTGCCACTGGTTTCAAGCAAGCCTGGCTGAAGACGGCTGAAATGCCAGAAACCGGTCCTAGGAACCTTATTTCCGGTCCAGGGAAGACATGGCTTGGCAGTTTGGGCTGGACTGTTCCCATGAGGCACAGGGACAAACTGATTTGCATATGGCCATGTCTGAACTGGGGTGGCTGAGTGGGCTAAAGAACGGTGATGGATTAAACCCAGATCAGTTGACTGGGGGTGAGCGCTTGCAATGTTCAACACTCCGTCCATCATTTCCTTTGGTTTTTGCTTTGTTCGCCATAAGTTGGCAGGGTATGCTCAGACGTGAGTCCCTTGCTCACTTTGCCACTGGATTCAAGCAAGCCTGGCTGAAGACGGCTGAAATGCCAGAAACCAGTCCTAGGAAGCTTGTTTCCGGTCCAGGAAAGACATGGCTTTGCAGTTCAGGCTGGACTGTTCCCATGAGGCACAGGGTCAGACTGATTTGCATATGGCCATGTCTGAACTGGGGTGGCTGAGTGGGCTAAAGAACGGTGATGGATTAAACCCAGATCAGTTGACTGGGGGTGAGTGCTTGCAATGTTCAGCACTCCGTCCATCATTTCCTTTGGTTTTTGCTTTGTTCGCCATAAGTTGGCAGGGTATGCTCAGACGTGAGTCCCTTGCTCACTTTGCCACTGGATTCAAGCAAGCCTGGCTGAAGACGGCTGAAATGCCAGAAACCGGTCCTAGGAAGCTTGTTTCCGGTCCAGGGAAGACATGGCTTGGCAGTTCGGGCTGGACTGGTCCCATGAGGCACAGGGTCAGACTGATTTGCATATGGCCATGTCTGAACTGGGGTGGCTGAGTGGGCTAAAGAACGGTGATGGATTAAACCCAGATCAATTGACTGGGGGTGAGTGCGTGCAATGTTCAACACTCCGTCCATCATTTCCTTTGGTTTTTGCTTTGTTCGCCATAAGTTGGCAGGGTATGCTCAGACGTGAGTCCCTTGCTCACTTTGCCACTGGATTCAAGCAAGCTTGGCTGAAGACGGCTGAAATGCCAGAAACCGGTCCTATGAAGCTTGTTTCCGGTCCAGGGAAGACATGGCTTGGCAGTTCAGGCTGGACTGTTCCCATGAGGCACAGGGTCAGACTGATTTGCATATGGCCATGTCTGAACTGGGGTGGCTGAGTGGGCTAAAGAACGGTGATGGATTAAACCCAGATCAGTTGACTGGGGGTGAGTGCTTGCAATGTTCAACACTCCGTCCATCATTTCCTTTGGTTTTTGCTTTGTTCGCCATAAGTTGGCAGGGTATGCTCAGACGTGAGTCCCTTGCTCACTTTGCCACTGGATTCAAGCAAGCCTGGCTGAAGACGGCTGAAATGCCAGAAACCGGTCCTAGGAAGCTTGTTTCCGGTCCAGGGAAGAAATGGCTTGGCAGTTCGGGCTGGACTGTTCCCATGAGGCACATGGTCTGACTGATTTGCATATGGCCATGTCTGAACTGGGGTGGCTGAGTGGGCTAAAGAACGGTGATGGATTAAACCCAGATCAGTTGACTGGGGTGAGTGCTTGCAATGTTCAACACTCCGTCCATCATTTCCTTTGGTTTTTGCTTTGTTCGCCATAAGTTGGCAGGGTATGCTCAGACGTGAGTCCCTTGCTCACTTTGCCACTTGATTCAAGCAAGCCTGGCTGAAGATGGCTGAAATGCCAGAAACCGGTCCTAGGAAGCTTGTTTCCGGTCCAGTGAAGACATGGCTTGGCTGTTCGGGCTGGACTGTTCCCATGAGGCACAGGGTCAGACAGATTTGTATATGGCCATATCTGAACTGGGGTGGCTGAGTGGGCTAAAGAACGGTGATGGATTAAACCCAGATCAGTTGACTGGGGGTGAGTGCTTGCAATGTTCAACACTCCGTCCATCATTTCCTTTGGTTTTTGCTTTGTTCGCCATGAGTTGGCGGGGTATGCTCAGACGTGAGTCCCTTGCTCACTTTGCCACTGGATTCAAGCAAGCCTGGCTGAAGACTGCTGAAATGCCAGAAACCGGTCCTAGGAAGCTTGTTTCCGGTCTAGGCAAGACATGGCTTGGCAGTTCGGGCTGGACTGTTCCCATGAGGCACAGTGTCAGACTGATTTGCATATGGCCATGTGTGAACTGGGGTGGCTGAGTGGGCTAAAGAACAGTGATGGATTAAACCCAGATCAGTTGACTGGGGGTGAGTGCTTGCAATGTTCAATACTCCGTCCATCATTTCCTTTGATTTTGCTTTGTTCGCCATAAATTGGCAGCGTATGCTCAGACGTGAGTCCCTTGCTCACTTTGCCACTGGATTCAAGCAAGCCTGGCTGAAGACGGCTGAAATGCCAGAAACCGGTCCTAGGACGCTTGTTTCCGATCCAGGAAAGACATGGCTTGGCAGTTCAGGCTGGACTGTTCCCATGAGGCACAGGGTCAGACTGATTTGCATGTGGCCATGTCTGAACTGGGGTGGCTGAGTGGGCTAAAGAACGGTGATGGATTAAACCCAGATCAGTTGACTGGGGGTGAGTGTTTGCAATGTTCAACACTCCGTCCATCATTTCCTTTGGTTTTTGCTTTGTTCGCCATAAGTTGGCAGGGTATGCTCAGACGTGAGTCCCTTGCTCACTTTGCCACTGGATTCAAGGAAGCCTGGCTGAAGATGGCTGAAATGCCAGAAACCGGTCCTAGGAAGCTTGTTTCCGGTCCAGGGAAGACATGGCTTGGCAGTTCGGGCTGGACTGGTCCCATGAGGCACAGGGTCAGACTGATTTGCATATGGCCATGTCTGAACTGGGGTGGCTGAGTGGGCTAAAGAACGGTGATGGATTAAACCCAGATCAGTTGACTGGGGGTGAGTGCTTGCAATGTTCAACACTCCGTCCATCATTTCCTTTGGTTTTTGCTTTGCTCGCCATAAGTTGGCAGGGTATGCTCAGACGTGAGTCCCTTGCTCACTTTGCCACTGGATTCAAGCAAGCCTGGCTGAAGATGGCTGAAATGCCAGAAACCGGTCCTAGGAAGCTTGTTTCCGGTCCAGTGAAGACATGGCTTGGCTGTTCGGGCTGGACTGTTCCCATGAGGCACAGGGTCAGACAGATTTGCATATGGCCATGTCTGAACTGGGGTGGCTGAGTGGGCTAAAGAACGGTGATGGATTAAACCCAGATCAGTTGACTGGGGGTGAGTGCTTGCAATGTTCAACACTCCGTCCATCATTTCCTTTGGTTTTTGCTTTGTTCGCCATGAGTTGGCAGGGTATGCTCAGACGTGAGTCCCTTGCTCACTTTGCCACTGGATTCAAGCAAGCCTGGCTGAAGACGGCTGAAATGCCAGAATCCGGTTCTAGGAAGCTTGTTTCCGGTCCAGGGAAGACATGGCTTGGCAGTTCGGGCTGGACTGTTCCCATGAGGCACAGGGTCAGACTGATTTGCATATGGCTATGTCTGAACTGGGGTGGCTGAGTAGGCTAAAGAACGGTGATGGATTAAACCCAGATCAGTTGACTGGGGGTGAGTGCTTGCAATGTTCAATACTCCGTCCATCATTTCCTTTGGTTTTGCTTTGTTCGCCATAAATTGGCAGGGTATGCTCAGACGTGAGTCCCTTGCTCACTTTGCCACTGGATTCAAGCAAGCCGGGCTGAAGACGGCTGAAATGCCAGAAACCGGTCCTAGGAAGCTTGTTTCCGGTCCAGGGAAGACATGGCTTGGCAGTTCGGGCTGGACTGTTCCCATGAGGCACAGGGTCAGACTGATTTGCATATGGCCATGTCTGAACTGGGGTGGCTGAGTGGGCTAAAGAACGGTGATGGATTAAACCCGAGTCAGTTGACTGGGGGTGAGTGCTTGCAATGTTCAACACTCCGTCCATCATTTCCTTTGGTTTTTGCTTTGTTCGCCATAAGTTGGCAGGGTATGCTCAGACGTGAGTCCCTTGCTCACTTTGCCACTGGTTTCAAGCAAGCCTGGCTGAAGACGGCTGAAATGCCAGAAACCGGTCCTAGGAACCTTATATCCGGTCCAGGGAAGACATGGCTTGCCAGTTTGGGCTGGACTGCTCCCATGAGGCACAGGGTCAAACTGATTTGCATATGGCCATGTCTGAACTGGGGTGGCTGAGTGGGCTAAAGAACGGTGATGGATTAAACCCAGATCAGTTGACTGGGGGTGAGCGCTTGCAATGTTCAACACTCCGTCCATCATTTCCTTTGGTTTTTGCTTTGTTCGCCATAAGTTGGCAGGGTATGCTCAGACGTGAGTCCCTTGCTCACTTTGCCACTGGATTCAAGCAAGCCTGGCTGAAGACGGCTGAAATGCCAGAAACCGGTCCTAGGAAGCTTGTTTACGGTCCTGGGAAGACATGGCTTGGCAGTTCGGGCTGGACTGTTCCCATGAGACACAGGGTCAGACTGATTTGCTTATGGCCATGTCTGAACTGGGGTGGCTGAGTGGGCTAAAGAACGGTGATGGATTAAACCCAGATCAATTGACTGGGGGTGAGTGCTTGCAATGTTCAACACTCCGTCCATCATTTCGTTTGGTTTTTGCTTTGTTCGCCATAAGTTGGCAGGGTATGCTCAGACGTGAGTCCCTTGCTCACTTTGCCACTGGATTCAAGCAAGCCTGGCTGAAGACGGCTGAAATGCCAGAAACCGGTCCTAGGAAGCTTGATTCCGGTCCAGGGAAGACATGGCTTGGCAGTTCAGGCTGGACTGTTCCCATGAGGCACAGGGTCAGACTGATTTGCATATGGCCATGTCTGAACTGGGGTGGCTGAGTGGGCTAAAGAACGGTGATGGATTAAACCCAGATCAGTTGACTGGGGTGAGTGCTTGCAATGTTCAACACTCCGTCCATCATTTCCTTTGGTTTTTGCTTTGTTCGCCATAAGTTGGCAGGGTATGCTCAGACGTGAGTCCCTTGCTCACTTTGCCACTGGATTCGAGCAAGCCTGGCTGAAGACGGCTGAAATGCCAGAAACCGGTCCTAGGAAGCTTGTTTCCGGTCCAGGGAAGACATGGCTTGGCAGTTCGGGCTGGACTGTTCCCATGAGGCACAGCGTCAGACTGATTTGCATATTGCCATGTCTGAACTGGGGTGGCTGAGTGGGCTAAAGAACGGTGATGGATTAAACCCAGATCAATTGACTGGGGGCGAGTGCGTGCAATGTTCAACACTCCGTCCATCATTTCCTTTGGTTTTTGCTTTGTTCGCCATAAGTTGGCAGGGTATGCTCAGACGTGAGTCCCTTGCTCACTTTGCCACTGGATTCAAGCAAGCCTGGCTGAAGACGGCTGAAATGCCAGAAACCGGTCCTGGGAAGCTTGTTTCTGGTCCAGGGAAGACATGGCTTGGCAGTTCAGGCTGGACTGTTCCCATGAGGCACAGGGTCAGACTGATTTGCATATGGCCATGTCTGAACTGGGGTGGCTGAGTGGGCTAAAGAACGGTGATGGATTAAACCCAGATCAGTTGACTGGGGGTGAGTGCTTGCAATGTTCAACACTCCGATCATTTCCTTTGGTTTTTGCTTTGTTCGCCATAAGTTGGCAGGGTATGCTCAGACGTGAGTCCCTTGCTCACTTTGCCCCTGGATTCAAGCAAGCCTGGCTGAAGACGGCTGAAATGCCAGAAACCGGTCCTAGGAAGCTTCTTTCCGGTCCAGGGAAGACATGGCTTGGCAGTTCGGGCTGGACTGTTCCCATGAGGCACAGCGTCAGACTGATTTGCATATTGCCATGTCTGAACTGGGGTGGCTGAGTGGGCTAAAGAACAGTGATGGATTAAACCCAGATCAATTGACTGGGGGTGAGTGCGTGCAATTTTCAACACTCCGTCCATCATTTCCTTTGGTTTTTGCTTTGTTCGCCATAAGTTGGCAGGGTATGCTCAGACGTGAGTCCCTTGCTCACTTTGCCACTGGATTCAAGCAAGCCTGGCTGAAGACGGCTGAAATGCCAGAAACCGGTCCTAGGAAGCTTGTTTCCGGTCCAGGAAAGACATGGCTTGGCAGTTCAGGCTGGACTGGTCCCATGAGGCACAGGGTCAGACTGATTTGCATATGGCCATGTCTGAACTGGGGTGGCTGAGTGGGCTAAAGAACGGTGATGGATTAAACCCAGATCAATTGACTGGGGGTGAGTGCGTGCAATGTTCAACACTCCGTCCATCATTTCCTTTGGTTTTTGCTTTGTTCGCCATAAGTTGGCAGGGTATGCTCAGACGTGAGTCCCTTGCTCACTTTGCCACTGGATTCAAGCAAGCCTGGCTGAAGACGGCTGAAATGCCAGAAACCGGTCCTAGGAAGCTTGTTTCCGGTCCAGGGAAGACATGGCTTGGCAGTTCAGGCTGGACTGTTCCCATGAGGCACAGGGTCAGACTGATTTGCATATGGCCATGTCTGAACTGGGGTGGCTGAGTGGGCTAAAGAACGGTGATGGATTAAACCTAGATCAGTTGACTGGGGGTGAGTGCTTGCAATGTTCAACACTCCGTCCATCATTTCCTTTGGTTTTTGCTTTGTTCGCCATAAGTTGGCAGGGTATGCTCAGACGTGAGTCCCTTGCTCACTTTGCCACTGGATGCAAGCAAGCCTGGCTGAAGACGGCTGAAATGCCAGAAACCGGTCCTAGGAAGCTTGTTTCCGGTCCAGGGAAGAAATGGCTTGGCAGTTTGGGCTGGACTGTTCCCATGAGGCACATGGTCAGACTGATTTGCATATGGCCATGTCTGAACTGGGGTGGCTGAGTGGGCTAAAGAACGGTGATGGATTAAACCCAGATAAGTTGACTGGGGTGAGTGCTTGCAATGTTCAACACTCCGTCCATCATTTCCTTTGGTTTTTGCTTTGTTCGCCATAAGTTGGCAGGGTATGCTCAGACGTGAGTCCCTTGCTCACTTTGCCACTGGATTCAAGCAAGCCTGGCTGAAGATGGCTGAAATGCCTGAAACCGGTCCTAGGAAGCTTGATTCCGGTCCAGTGAAGACATGGCTTGGCTGTTCGGGCTGGACTGTTCCCATGAGGCACAGGGTCAGACAGATTTGCATATGGCCATGTCTGAACTGGGGTGGCTGAGTGGGCTAAAGAACGGTGATGGATTAAACCCAGATCAGTTGACTGGGGGTGAGTGCTTGCAATGTTCAACACTCCGTCCATCATTTCCTTTGGTTTTTGCTTTGTTCGCCATGAGTTGGCAGGGTATTCTCAGACGTGAGTCCCTTGCTCACTTTGCCACTGGATAAAAGCAAGCCTGGCTGAAGACTGCTGAAATGCCAGAAACCGGTCCTAGGAAGCTTGTTTCCGGTCCAGGCAAGACATGGCTTGGCAGTTCGGGCTGGACTGTTCCCATGAGGCACAGTGTCAGACTGATTTGCATATGGCCATGTGTGAACTGGGGTGGCTGAGTGGGCTAAAGAACAGTGATGGATTAAACCCAGATCAGTTGACTGGGGGTGAGTGCTTGCAATGTTCAATACTCCGTCCATCATTTCCTTTGGTTTTGCTTTGTTCGCCATAAATTGGCAGCGTATGCTCAGACGTGAGTCCCTTGCTCACTTTGCCACTGGATTCAAGCAAGCCGGGCTGAAGATGGCTGAAATGCCAGAAACCGGTCCTAGGAAGCTTGTTTCCGGTCCAGGGAAGACATGGCTTGGCAGTTCGGGCTGGACTGTTCCCATGAGGCACAGGGTCAGACTGATTTGCATATGGCCATGTCTGAACTGGGGTGGCTGAGTGGGCTAAAGAACGGTGATGGATTAAACCCAGATCAGTTGACTGGGGGTGAGTGCTTGCAATGTTCAACACTCCGTCCATCATTTCCTTTGGTTTTTGCTTTGTTCGCCATAAGTTGGCAGGGTATGCTCAGACGTGAGTCCCTTGCTCACTTTGCCACTGGTTTCAAGCAAGCCTGGCTGAAGACGGCTGAAATGCCAGAAACCGGTCCTAGGAACCTTATATCCGGTCCAGGGAAGACATGGCTTGGCAGTTTGGGCTGTACTGCTCCCATGAGGCACAGGGTCAAACTGATTTGCATATGGCCATGTCTGAACTGGGGTGGCTGAGTGGGCTAAAGAACGGTGATGGATTAAACCCAGATCAGTTGACTGGGGGTGAGCGCTTGCAATGTTCAACACTCCGTCCATCATTTCCTTTGGTTTTTGCTTTGTTCGCCATAAGTTGGCAGGGTATGCTCAGACGTGAGTCCCTTGCTCACTTTGCCACTGGATTCAAGCAAGCCTGGCTGAAGACGGCTGAAATGCCAGAAACCGGTCCTAGGAAGCTTGTTTCCGGTCCAGGAAAGACATGGCTTGGCAGTTCAGGCTGGACTGTTCCCATGAGGCACAGGGTCAGACTGATTTGCATATGGCCATGTCTGAACTGGGGTGGCTGAGTGGGCTAAAGAACGGTGATAGATTAAACCCAGATCAGTTGACTGGGGGTGAGTGCTTGCAATGTTCAACACTCCGTCCATCATTTCCTTTGGTTTTTGCTTTGTTCGCCATAAGTTGGCAGGGTATGCTCAGACGTGAGTCCCTTGCTCACTTTGCCACTGGATTCAAGCAAGCCTGGCTGAAGGCGGCTGAAAGGCCAGAAACCGGTCCTAGGAAGCTTGTTTCCGGTCCAGGGAAGACATGGCTTGGCAGTTCGGGCTTAACTGGTCCCATTAGGCACAGGGTCAGACTGATTTGCATATGGCCATGTCTGAACTGGGGTAGCTGAGTGGACTAAAGAACGGTGATGGATTAAACCCAGATCAATTGACTGGGGGTGAGTGCGTGCAATGTTCAACACTCCGTCCATCATTTCCTTTGGTTTTTGCTTTGTTCGCCATAAGTTGGCAGGGTATGCTCAGACGTGAGTCCCTTGCTCACTTTGCCACTGGATTCAAGCAAGCCTGGCTGAAGACGGCTGAAATGCCAGAAACCGGTCCTAGGACGCTTGTTTCCGGTCCAGGGAAGACATGGGTTGGCAGTTCAGGCTGGACTGTTCCCATGAGGCACAGGGTCAGACTGATTTGCATATGGCCATGTCTGAACTGGGGTGGCTGAGTGGGCTAAAGAACGGTGATGGATTAAACCCAGATCAGTTGACTGGGGGTGAGTGCTTGCAATGTTCAACATTCCGTCCATCATTTCCTTTGGTTTTTGCTTTGTTCGCCATAAGTTGGCAGGGTATGCTCAGACGTGAGTCCCTTGCTGACTTTGCCACTGGATTCAAGCAAGCCTGGCTGAAGGCGGCTGAAATGCCAGAAACCGGTCCTAGGAAGCTTGTTTCCGGTCCAGGGAAGAAATGGCTTGGCAGTTCGGGCTGGACTGTTCCCATGAGGCACATGGTCAGACTGATTTGCATATGGCCATGTCTGAACTGGGGTGGCTGAGTGGGCTAAAGAACGGTGATGGATTAAACCCAGATCAGTTGACTGGGGTGAGTGCTTGCAATGTTCAACACTCCGTCCATCATTTCCTTTGGTTTTTGCTTTGTTCGCCATAAGTTGGCAGGGTATGCTCAGACGTGAGTCCCTTGCTCACTTTGCCACTGGATTCAAGCAAGCCTGGCTGAAGATGGCTGAAATGCCAGAAACCGGTCCTAGGAAGCTTGTTTCCGGTCCAGTGAAGACATGGCTTGGCTGTTCGGGCTGGACTGTTCCCATGAGGCACAGGGTCAGACAGATTTGCATATGGCCATGTCTGAACTGGGGTGGCTGAGTGGGCTAAAGAACGGTGATGGATTAAACCCAGATCAGTTGACTGGGGTGAGTGCTTGCAATGTTCAACACTCCGTCCATCATTTCCTTTGGTTTTTGCTTTGTTCGCCATGAGTTGGCAGGGTATGCTCAGACGTGAGTCCCTTGCTCACTTTGCCACTGGATTCAAGCAAGCCTGGCTGAAGATGGCTGAAATGCCAGAAACCGGTCCTAGGAAGCTTGTTTCCGGTCCAGTGAAGACATGGCTTGGCTGTTCGGGCTGGACTGTTCCCATGAGGCACAGGGTCAGACAGATTTGCATATGGCCATGTCTGAACTGGGGTGGCTGAGTGGGCTAAAGAACGGTGATGGATTAAACCCAGATCAGTTGACTGGGGTGAGTGCTTGCAATGTTCAACACTCCGTCCATCATTTCCTTTGGTTTTTGCTTTGTTCGCCATGAGTTGGCAGGGTATGCTCAGACGTGAGTCCCTTGCTCACTTTGCCACTGGATTCAAGCAAGCCTGGCTGAAGACTGCTGAAATGCCAGAAACCGGTCCTAGGAAGCTTGTTTCCGGTCCAGGCAAGACATGGCTTGGCAGTTCGGGCTAGACTGTTCCCATGAGGCACAGTGTCAGACTGATTTGCATATGGCCATGTGTGAACTGGGGTGGCTGAGTGGGCTAAAGAACAGTGATGGATTAAACCCAGATCAGTTGACTGGGGGTGAGTGCTTGCAATGTTCAACACTCCGTCCATCATTTCCTTTGGTTTTTGCTTTGTTCGCCATAAGTTGGCAGGGTATGCTCAGACGTGAGTCCCTTGCTCACTTTGCCACTGGATTCAAGCAAGCCTGGCTGAAGACGGCTGAAATGCCAGAAACCGGTCCTAGGAAGCTTGTTTACGGTCCTGGGAAGACATGGCTTGGCAGTTCGGGCTGGACTGTTCCCATGAGACACAGGGTCAGACTGATTTGCATATGGCCATGTCTGAACTGGGGTGGCTGAGTGGGCTAATGAACGGTGATGGATTAAACCCAGATCAATTGACTGGGGGTGAGTGCGTGCAATGTTCAACACTCCGTCCATCATTTCGTTTGGTTTTTGCTTTGTTCGCCATAAGTTGGCAGGGTATGCTCAGACGTGAGTCCCTTGCTCACTTTGCCACTGGATTCAAGCAAGCCTGGCTGAAGACGGCTGAAATGCCAGAAACCGGTCCTAGGAAGCTTGTTTCCGGTCCAGGGAAGACATGGCTTGGCAGTTCAGGCTGGACTGTTCCCATGAGGCACAGGGACAGACTGATTTGCATATGGCCATGTCTGAACTGGGGTGGCTGAGTGGGCTAAAGAACGGTGATGGATTAAACCCAGATCAGTTGACTGGGGTGAGTGCTTGCAATGTTCAACACTCCGTCCATCATTTCCTTTGGTTTTTGCTTTGTTCGCCATAAGTTGGCAGGGTATGCTCAGACGTGAGTCCCTTGCTCACTTTGCCACTGGATTCGAGCAAGCCTGGCTGAAGACGGCTGAAATGCCAGAAACCGGTCCTAGGAAGCTTGTTTCCGGTCCAGGGAAGACATGGCTTGGCAGTTCGGGCTGGACTGTTCCCATGAGGCACAGCGTCAGACTGATTTGCATATTGCCATGTCTGAACTGGGGTGGCTGAGTGGGCTAAAGAACGGTGATGGATTAAACCCAGATCAATTGACTGGGGGTGAGTGCGTGCAATGTTCAACACTCCGTCCATCATTTCCTTTGGTTTTTGCTTTGTTCGCCATAAGTTGGCAGGGTATGCTCAGACGTGAGTCCCTTGCTCACTTTGCCACTGGATTCAAGCAAGCCTGGCTGAAGACGGCTGAAATGCCAGAAACCGGTCCTAGGAAGCTTGTTTCTGGTCCAGGGAAGACATGGCTTGGCAGTTCAGGCTGGACTGTTCCCATGAGGCACAGGGTCAGACTGATTTGCATATGGCCATGTCTGAACTGGGGTGGCTGAGTGGGCTAAAGAACGGTGATGGATTAAACCCAGATCAGTTGACTGGGGGTGAGTGCTTGCAATGTTCAACACTCCGATCATTTCCTTTGGTTTTTGCTTTGTTCGCCATAAGTTGGCAGGGTATGCTCAGACGTGAGTCCCTTGCTCACTTTGCCACTGGATTCAAGCAAGCCTGGCTGAAGACGGCTGAAAGGCCAGAAACCGGTCCTAGGAAGCTTGTTTCCGGTCCAGGGAAGACATGGCTTGGCAGTTTGGGCTGGACTGTTCCCATGAGGCACAGGGTCAGACTGATTTGCATATGGCCATGTCTGAACTGGGGTGGCTGAGTGGGCTAAAGAACGGTGATGGATTAAACCCAGATCAGTTGACTGGGGTGAGTGCTTGCAATGTTCAACACTCCGTCCATCATTTCCTTTGGTTTTTGCTTTGTTCGCCATAAGTTGGCAGGGTATGCTCAGACGTGAGTCCCTTGCTCACTTTGCCACTGGATTCAAGCAAGCCTGGCTGAAGACGGCTGAAATGCCAGAAACCGGTCCTAGGAAGCTTGTTTCTGGTCCAGGAAAGACATGGCTTGGCAGTTCAGGCTGGACTGTTCCCATGAGGCACAGGGTCAGACTGATTTGCATATGGCCATGTCTGAACTGGGGTGGCTGAGTGGGCTAAAGAACGGTGATGGATTAAACCCAGATCAGTTGACTGGGGGTGAGTGCTTGCAATGTTCAACACTCCGTCCATCATTTCCTTTGGTTTTTGCTTTGTTCGCCATAAGTTGGCAGGGTATGCTCAGACGTGAGTCCCTTGCTCACTTTGCCACTGGATTCAAGCAAGCCTGGCTGAAGACGGCTGAAATGCCAGAAACCGGTCCTAGGAAGCTTGTTTCCGGTCCAGGGAAGACATGGCTTGGCAGTTCGGGCTGGACTGGTCCCATGAGGCACAGGGTCAGACTGATTTGCATATGGCCATGTCTGAACTGGGGTGGCTGAGTGGGCTAAAGAACGGTGATGGATTAAACCCAGATCAATTGACTGGGGGTGAGTGCGTGCAATGTTCAACACTCCGTCCATCATTTCCTTTGGTTTTTGCTTTGTTCGCCATAAGTTGGCAGGGTATGCTCAGACGTGAGTCCCTTGCTCACTTTGCCACTGGATTCAAGCAAGCCTGGCTGAAGACGGCTGAAATGCCAGAAACCGGTCCTAGGAAGCTTATTTCCGGTCCAGGGAAGACATGGCTTGGCAGTTCAGGCTGGACTGTTCCCATGAGGCACAGGGTCAGACTGATTTGCATATGGCCATGTCTGAACTGGGGTGGCTGAGTGGGCTAAAGAACGGTGATGGATTAAACCCAGATCAATTGACTGGGGGTGAGTGCGTGCAATGTTCAACACTTCGTCCATCATTTCCTTTGGTTTTTGCTTTGTTCGCCATAAGTTGGCAGGGTATGCTCAGACGTGAGTCCCTTGCTCACTTTGCCACTGGATTCAAGCAAGCCTGGCTGAAGACGGCTGAAATGCCAGAAACCGGTCCTAGGAAGCTTGTTTCCGGTCCAGGAAAGACATGGCTTGGCAGTTCAGGCTGGACTGTTCCCATGAGGCACAGGGTCAGACTGATTTGCATATGGCCATGTCTGAACTGGGGTGGCTGAGTGGGCTAAAGAACGGTGATGGATTAAACCCAGATCAGTTGACTGGGGGTGAGTGCTTACAATGTTCAACACTCCGTCCATCATTTCCTTTGGTTTTTGCTTTGTTCGCCATAAGTTGGCAGGGTATGCTCAGACGTGAGTCCCTTGCTCACTTTGCCACTGGATTCAAGCAAGCCTGGCTGAAAACGGCTGAAATGCCAGAAACCGGTCCTAGGAAGCTTGTTTCCGGTCCAGGGAAGACATGGCTTGGCAGTTCGGGCTGGACTGGTCCCATGAGGCACAGGGTCAGACTGATTTGCATATGGCCATGTCTGAACTGGGGTGGCTGAGTGGGCTAAAGAACGGTGATGGATTAAACCCAGATCAATTGACTGGGGGTGAGTGCGTGCAATGTTCAACACTCCGTCCATCATTTCCTTTGGTTTTTGCTTTGTTCGCCATAAGTTGGCAGGGTATGCTCAGACGTGAGTCCCTTGCTCACTTTGCCACTGGATTCAAGCAAGCCTGGCTGAAGACGGCTGAAATGCCAGAAACCGGTCCTAGGAAGCTTGTTTCCGGTCCAGGGAAGACATGGCTTGACAGTTCAGGCTGGACTGTTCCCATGAGGCACAGGGTCAGACTGATTTGCATATGGCCATGTCTGAACTGGGGTGGCTGAGTGGGCTAAAGAACGGTGATGGATTAAACCCAGATCAGTTGACTGGGGGTGAGTGCTTGCAATGTTCAACACTCCGTCCATCATTTCCTTTGGTTTTTGCTTTGTTCGCCATAAGTTGGCAGGGTATGCTCAGACGTGAGTCCCTTGCTCACTTTGCCACTGGATTCAAGCAAGCCTGGCTGAAGACGGCTGAAATGCCAGAAACCGGTCCTAGGAAGCTTGTTTCCGGTCCAGGGAAGAAATGGCTTGGCAGTTTGGGCTGGACTGTTCCCATGAGGCACATGGTCAGACTGATTTGCATATGGCCATGTCTGAACTGGGGTGGCTGAGTGGGCTAAAGAACGGTGATGGATTAAACCCAGATCAGTTGACTGGGGTGAGTGCTTGCAATGTTCAACACTCCGTCCATCATTTCCTTTGGTTTTTGCTTTGTTCGCCATAAGTTGGCAGGGTATGCTCAGACGTGAGTCCCTTGCTCACTTTGCCACTGGATTCAAGCAAGCCTGGCTGAAGATGGCTGAAATGCCAGAAACCCGTCCTAGGAAGCTTGTTTCCGGTCCAGTGAAGACATGGCTTGGCTGTTCGGGCTGGACTGTTCCCATGAGGCACAGTGTCAGACAGATTTGCATATGGCCATGTCTGAACTGGGGTGGCTGAGTGGGCTAAAGAACGGTGATGGATTAAACCCAGATCAGTTGACTGGGGGTGAGTGCTTGCAATGTTCAATACTCCGTCCATCATTTCCTTTGGTTTTGCTTTGTTCGCCATGAATTGGCAGCGTATGCTCAGACGTGAGTCCCTTGCTCACTTTGCCACTGGATTCAAGCAAGCCGGGCTGAAGATGGCTGAAATGCCAGAAACCGGTCCTAGGAAGCTTGTTTCCGGTCCAGGGAAGACATGGCTTGGCAGTTCGGGCTGGACTGTTCCCATGAGGCACAGGGTCAGACTGATTTGCATATGGCCATGTCTGAACTGGGGTGGCTGAGTGGGCTAAAGAACGGTGATGGATTAAACCCAGATCAGTTGACTGGGGGTGAGTGCTTGCAATGTTCAACACTCCGTCCATCATTTCCTTTGGTTTTTGCTTTGTTCGCCATAAGTTGGCAGGGTATGCTCAGACGTGAGTCCCTTGCTCACTTTGCCACTGGATTCAAGCAAGCCTGGCTGAAGATGGCTGAAATGCCAGAATCCGGTTCTAGGAAGCTTGTTTCCGGTCCAGGGAAGACCTGGCTTGGCAGTTCGGGCTGGACTGTTCCCATGAGGCACAGGGTCAGACTGATTTGCATATGGCTATGTCTGAACTGGGGTGGCTGAGTGGGCTAAACAACGGTGATGGATTAAACCCAGATCAGTTGACTGGGGGTGAGTGCTTGCAATGTTCAATACTCCGTCCATCATTTCCTTTGGTTTTGCTTTGTTCGCCATAAATTGGCAGGGTATGCTCAGACGTGAGTCCCTTCCTCACTTTGCCACTGGATTCAAGCAAGCCGGGCTGAAGACGGCTGAAATGCCAGAAACAGGTCCTAGGAAGCTTGTTTCCGGTCCAGGCAAGACATGGCTTGGCAGTTCGGGCTAGACTGTTCCCATGAGGCACAGTGTCAGACTGATTTGCATATGGCCATGTGTGAACTGGGGTGGCTGAGTGGGCTAAAGAACAGTGATGGATTAAACCCAGATCAGTTGACTGGGGGTGAGTGCTTGCAATGTTCAACACTCCGTCCATCATTTCCTTTGGTTTTTGCTTTGTTCGCCATAAGTTGGCAGGGTATGCTCAGACGTGAGTCCCTTGCTCACTTTGCCACTGGATTCAAGCAAGCCTGGCTGAAGACGGCTGAAATGCCAGAAACCGGTCCTAGGAAGCTTGTTTACGGTCCTGGGAAGACATGGCTTGGCAGTTCGGGCTGGACTGTTCCCATGAGACACAGGGTCAGACTGATTTGCATATGGCCATGTCTGAACTGGGGTGGCTGAGTGGGCTAAAGAACGGTGATGGATTAAACCCAGATCAATTGACTGGGGGTGAGTGCGTGCAATGTTCAACACTCCGTCCATCATTTCGTTTGGTTTTTGCTTTGTTCGCCATAAGTTGGCAGGGTATGCTCAGACGTGAGTCCCTTGCTCACTTTGCCACTGGATTCAAGCAAGCCTGGCTGAAGACGGCTGAAATGCCAGAAACCGGTCCTAGGAAGCTTGTTTCCGGTCCAGGGAAGACATGGCTTGGCAGTTCAGGCTGGACTGTTCCCATGAGGCACAGGGACAGACTGATTTGCATATGGCCATGTCTGAACTGGGGTGGCTGAGTGGGCTAAAGAACGGTGATGGATTAAACCCAGATCAGTTGACTGGGGTGAGTGCTTGCAATGTTCAACACTCCGTCCATCATTTCCTTTGGTTTTTGCTTTGTTCGCCATAAGTTGGCAGGGTATGCTCAGACGTGAGTCCCTTGCTCACTTTGCCACTGGATTCGAGCAAGCCTGGCTGAAGACGGCTGAAATGCCAGAAACCGGTCCTAGGAAGCTTGTTTCCGGTCCAGGGAAGACATGGCTTGGCAGTTCCGGCTGGACTGTTCCCATGAGGCACAGCGTCAGACTGATTTGCATATTGCCATGTCTGAACTGGGGTGGCTGAGTGGGCTAGAGAACGGTGATGGATTAAACCCAGATCAGTTGACTGGGGGTGAGTGCTTGCAATGTTCAACACTCCGATCATTTCCTTTGGTTTTTGCTTTGTTCGCCATAAGTTGGCAGGGTATGCTCAGACGTGAGTCCCTTGCTCACTTTGCCACTGGATTCAAGCAAGCCTGGCTGAAGACGGCTGAAAGGCCAGAAACCGGTCCTAGGAAGCTTGTTTCCGGTCCAGGGAAGACATGGCTTGGCAGTTCGGGCTGGACTGTTCCCATGAGGCACAGCGTCAGACTGATTTGCATATTGCCATGTCTGAACTGGGGTGGCTGAGTGGGCTAAAGAACGGTGATGGATTAAACCCAGATCAATTGACTGGGGGTGAGTGCGTGCAATGTTCAACACTCCGTCCATCATTTCCTTTGGTTTTTGCTTTGTTCGCCATAAGTTGGCAGGGTATGCTCAGACGTGAGTCCCTTGCTCACTTTGCCACTGGATTCAAGCAAGCCTGGCTGAAGACGGCTGAAATGCCAGAAACCAGTCCTAGGAAGCTTGTTTCCGGTCCAGGAAAGACATGGCTTGGCAGTTCAGGCTGGACTGTTCCCATGAGGCACAGGGTCAGACTGATTTGCATATGGCCATGTCTGAACTGGGGTGGCTGAGTGGGCTAAAGAACGGTGATGGATTAAACCCAGATCAGTTGACTGGGGGTGAGTGCTTGCAATGTTCAACACTCCGTCCATCATTTCCTTTGGTTTTTGCTTTGTTCGCCATAAGTTGGCAGGGTATGCTCAGACGTGAGTCCCTTGCTCACTTTGCCACTGGATTCAAGCAAGCCTGGCTGAAGACGGCTGAAATGCCAGAAACCGGTCCTAGGAAGCTTGTTTCCGGTCCAGGGAAGACATGGCTTGGCAGTTCGGGCTGGACTGGTCCCATGAGGCACAGGGTCAGACTGATTTGCATATGGCCATGTCTGAACTGGGGTGGCTGAGTGGGCTAAAGAACGGTGATGGATTAAACCCAGATCAATTGACTGGGGGTGAGTGCGTGCAATGTTCAACACTCCGTCCATCATTTCCTTTGGTTTTTGCTTTGTTCGCCATAAGTTGGCAGGGTATGCTCAGACGTGAGTCCCTTGCTCACTTTGCCACTGGATTCAAGCAAGCCTGGCTGAAGACGGCTGAAATGCCAGAAACCGGTCCTAGGAAGCTTGTTTCCGGTCCAGGGAAGACATGGCTTGGCAGTTCAGGCTGGACTGTTCCCATGAGGCACAGGGTCAGACTGATTTGCATATGGCCATGTCTGAACTGGGGTGGCTGAGTGGGCTAAAGAACGGTGATGGATTAAACCCAGATCAATTGACTGGGGGTGAGTGCATGCAATGTTCAACACTTCGTCCATCATTTCCTTTGGTTTTTGCTTTGTTCGCCATAAGTTGGCAGGGTATGCTCAGACGTGAGTCCCTTGCTCACTTTGCCACTGGATTCAAGCAAGCCTGGCTGAAGACGGCTGAAATGCCAGAAACCGGTCCTAGGAAGCTTGTTTCCGGTCCAGGAAAGACATGGCTTGGCAGTTCAGGCTGGACTGTTCCCATGAGGCACAGGGTCAGACTGATTTGCATATGGCCATGTCTGAACTGGGGTGGCTGAGTGGGCTAAAGAACGGTGATGGATTAAACCCAGATCAGTTGACTGGGGGTGAGTGCTTGCAATGTTCAACACTCCGTCCATCATTTCCTTTGGTTTTTGCTTTGTTCGCCATAAGTTGGCAGGGTATGCTCAGACGTGAGTCCCTTGCTCACTTTGCCACTGGATTCAAGCAAGCCTGGCTGAAGACGGCTGAAATGCCAGAAACCGGTCCTAGGAAGCTTGTTTCCGGTCCAGGGAAGACATGGCTTGGCAGTTCAGGCTGGACTGTTCCCATGAGGCACAGGGTCAGACTGATTTGCATATGGCCATGTCTGAACTGGGGTGGCTGAGTGGGCTAAAGAACGGTGATGGATTAAACCCAGATCAGTTGACTGGGGGTGAGTGCTCGCAATGTTCAATACTCCGTCCATCATTTCCTTTGGTTTTGCTTTGTTCGCCATAAGTTGGCAGGGTATGCTCAGACGTGAGTCCCTTGCTCACTTTGCCACTGGATTCAAGCAAGCCTGGCTGAAGATGGCTGAAATGCCAGAAACCGGTCCTAGGAAGCTTGTTTCCGGTCCAGTGAAGACATGGCTTGGCTGTTCGGGCTGGACTGTTCCCATGAGGCACAGTGTCAGACAGATTTGCATATGGCCATGTCTGAACTGGGGTGGCTGAGTGGGCTAAAGAACGGTGATGGATTAAACCCAGATCAGTTGACTGGGGGTGAGTGCTTGCAATGTTCAATACTCCGTCCATCATTTCCTTTGGTTTTGCTTTGTTCGCCATAAATTGGCAGCGTATGCTCAGACGTGAGTCCCTTGCTCACTTTGCCACTGGATTCAAGCAAGCCGGGCTGAAGATGGCTGAAATGCCAGAAACCGGTCCTAGGAAGCTTGTTTCCGGTCCAGGGAAGACATGGCTTGGCAGTTCGGGCTGGACTGTTCCCATGAGGCACAGGGTCAGACTGATTTGCATATGGCCATGTCTGAACTGGGGTGGCTGAGTGGGCTAAAGAACGGTGATGGATTAAACCCAGATCAGTTGACTGGGGGTGAGTGCTTGCAATGTTCAACACTCCGTCCATCATTTCCTTTGGTTTATGCTTTGTTCGCCATAAGTTGGCAGGGTATGCTCAGACGTGAGTCCCTTGCTCACTTTGCCACTGGATTCAAGCAAGCCTGGCTGAAGATGGCTGAAATGCCAGAAACCGGTCCTAGGAACCTTATTTCCGGTCCAGAGAAGACATGGCTTGGCAGTTTGGGCTGGACTGCTCCCATGAGGCACAGGGTCAAACTGATTTGCATATGGCCATGTCTGAACTGGGGTGGCTGAGTGGGCTAAAGAACGGTGATGGATTAAACCCAGATCAGTTGACTGGGGGTGAGCGCTTGCAATGTTCAACACTCCGTCCATCATTTCCTTTGGTTTTTGCTTTGTTCGCCATAAGTTGGCAGGGTATGCTCAGACGTGAGTCCCTTGCTCTCTTTGCCACTGGATTCAAGCAAGCCTGGCTGAAGACGGCTGAAATGCCAGAAACCGGTCCTAGGAAGCTTGTTTCCGGTCCAGGAAAGACATGGCTTGGCAGTTCAGGCTGGACTGTTCCCATGAGGCACAGGGTCAGACTGATTTGCATATGGCAATGTCTGAACTGGGGTGGCTGAGTGGGCTAAAGAACGGTGATGGATTAAACCCAGATCAGTTGACTGGGGGTGAGTGCTTGCAATGTTCAACACTCCGTCCATCATTTCCTTTGGTTTTTGCTTTGTTCGCCATAAGTTGGCAGGGTATGCTCAGACGTGAGTCCCTTGCTCACTTTGCCACTGGATTCAAGCAAGGCTGGCTGAAAATGGCTGAAATGCCAGAATCCGGTTCTAGGAAGCTTGTTTCCGGTCCAGGGAAGACATGGCTTGGCAGTTCGGGCTGGACTGTTCCCATGAGGCACAGGGTCAGACTGATTTGCATATGGCTATGTCTGAACTGGGGTGGCTGAGTGGGCTAAACAACGGTGATGGATTAAACCCAGATCAGTTGACTGGGGGTGAGTGCTTGCAATGTTCAATACTCCGTCCATCATTTCCTTTGGTTTTGCTTTGTTCGCCATAAATTGGCAGGGTATGCTCAGACGTGAGTCCCTTGCTCACTTTGCCACTGGATTCAAGCAAGCCGGGCTGAAGACGGCTGAAATGCCAGAAACCGGTCCTAGGAAGCTTGTTTCCGGTCCAGGGAAGACATGGCTTGGCAGTTCGGGCTGGACTGTTCCCATGAGGCACAGGGTCAGACTGATTTGCATATGGCCATGTCTGAACTGGGGTGGCTGAGTGGGCTAAAGAACGGTGATGGATTAAACCAAGATCAGTTGACTGGGGGTGAGTGCTTGCAATGTTCAACACTCCGTCCATCATTTCCTTTGGTTTTTGCTTTGTTCGCCATAAGTTGGCAGGGTATGCTCAGACGTGAGTCCCTTGCTCACTTTGCCACTGGTTTCAAGCAAGCCTGGCTGAAGACGGCTGAAATGCCAGAAACCGGTCCTAGGAACCTTATTTCCGGTCCAGGGAAGACATGGCCAGGCAGTTTGGGCTGGACTGCTCCCATGAGGCACAGGGTCAAACTGATTTGCATATGGCATGTCTGAACTGGGGTGGCTGAGTGGGCTAAAGAACGGTGATGGATTAAACCCAGATCAGTTGACTGGGGGTGAGCGCTTGCAATGTTCAACACTCCGTCCATCATTTCCTTTGATTTTTGCTTTGTTCGCCATAAGTTGGCAGGGTATGCTCAGACGTGAGTCCCTTGCTCACTTTGCCACTGGATTCAAGCAAGCCTGGCTGAAGACGGCTGAAATGCCAGAAACCGGTCCTAGGAAGCTTGTTTCCGGTCCAGGAAAGACATTGCTTGGCAGTTCAGGCTGGACTGTTCCCATGAGGCACAGGGTCAGACTGATTTGCATATGGCCATGTCTGAACTGGGGTGGCTGAGTGGGCTAAAGAACGGTGATGGATTAAACCCAGATCAGTTGACTGGGGGTGAGTGCTTGCAATGTTCAACACTCCGTCCATCATTTCCTTTGGTTTTTGCTTTGTTCGCCATAAGTTGGCAGGGTATGCTCAGACGTGAGTCCCTTGCTCACTTTGCCACTGGATTCAAGCAAGCCTGGCTGAAGACGGCTGAAATGCCAGAAACCGGTCCTAGGAAGCTTGTTTTCGGTCCAGGGAAGACATGGCTTGGCAGTTCGGGCTGGACTGGTCCCATGAGGCACAGGGTCAGACTGATTTGCATATGGCCATGTCTGAACTGGGGTGGCTGAGTGGGCTAAAGAACGGTGATGGATTAAACCCAGATCAATTGACTGGGGGTGAGTGCGTGCAATGTTCAACACTCCGTCCATCATTTCCTTTGGTTTTTGCTTTGTTCGCCATAAGTTGGCAGGGTATGCTCAGACGTGAGTCCCTTGCTCACTTTGCCACTGGATTCAAGCAAGCCTGGCTGAAGACGGCTGAAATGCCAGAAACCGGTCCTAGGAAGCTTGTTTCTGGTCCAGGGAAGACATGGCTTGGCAGTTCAGGCTGGACTGTTCCCATGAGGCACAGGGTCAGACTGATTTGCATATGGCCATGTCTGAACTGGGGTGGGTGAGTGGGCTAAAGAACGGTGATGGATTAAACCCAGATCAGTTGACTGGGGGTGAGTGCTTGCAATGTTCAACACTCCGATTATTTCCTTTGGTTTTTGCTTTGTTCGCCATAAGTTGGCAGGGTGTGCTCAGACGTGAGTCCCTTGCTCACTTTGCCACTGGATTCAAGCAAGCCTGGCTGAAGACGGCTGAAATGCCAGAAACCGGTCCTAGGAAGCTTGTTACCGGTCCAGGGAAGACATGGCTTGGCAGTTCGGGCTGGAATGTTCCCATGAGGCACAGCGTCAGACTGATTTGCATATTGCCATGTCTGAACTGGGGTGGCTGAGTGGGCTAAAGAACGGTGATGGATTAAACCCAGATCAATTGACTGGGGGTGAGTGCGTGCAATGTTCAACACTCCGTCCATCATTTCCTTTGGTTTTTGCTTTGTTCGCCATAAGTTGGCAGGGTATGCTCAGACGTGAGTCCCTTGCTCACTTTGCCACTGGATTCAAGCAAGCCTGGCTGAAGACGGCTGAAATGCCAGAAACCAGTCCTAGGAAGCTTGTTTCCAGTCCAGGAAAGACATGGTTTGGCAGTTCAGGCTGGACTGTTCCCATGAGGCACAGGGTCAGACTGATTTGCATATGGCCATGTCTGAACTGGGGTGGCTGAGTGGGCTAAAGAACGGTGATGGATTAAACCCAGATCAGTTGACTGGGGGTGAGTGCTTGCAATGTTCAACACTCCGTCCATCATTTCCTTTGGTTTTTGCTTTGTTCGCCATAAGTTGGCAGGGTATGCTCAGACGTGAGTCCCTTGCTCACTTTGCCACTGGTTTCAAGCAAGCCTGGCTGAAGATGGCTGAAATGCCAGAAACCGGTCCTAGGAACCTTATTTCCGGTCCAGGGAAGACATGGCTTGGCAGTTTGGGCTGGACTGCTCCCAAGAGGCACAGGGTCAAACTGATTTGCATATGGCCATGTCTGAACTGGGGTGGCTGAGTGGGCTAAAGAGCGGTGATGGATTAAACCCAGATTAGTTGACTGGGGGTGAGCGCTTGCAATGTTCAACACTCTGTCCATCATTTCCTTTGGTTTTTGCTTTGTTCGCCATAAGTTGGCAGGGTATGCTCAGACGTGAGTCCCTTGCTCTCTTTGCCACTGGATTCAAGCAAGCCTGGCTGAAGACGGCTGAAATGCCAGAAACCGGTCCTAGGAAGCTTGTTTTCGGTCCAGGGAAGACATGGCTTGGCAGTTCGGGCTGGACTGGTCCCATGAGGCACAGGGTCAGACTGATTTGCATATGGCCATGTCTGAACTGGGGTGGCTGAGTGGGCTAAAGAACGGTGATGGATTAAACCCAGATCAATTGACTGGGGGTGAGTGCGTGCAATGTTCAACACTCCGTCCATCATTTCCTTTGGTTTTTGCTTTGTTCGCCATAAGTTGGCAGGGTATGCTCAGACGTGAGTCCCTTGCTCACTTTGCCACTGGATTCAAGCAAGCCTGGCTGAAGACGGCTGAAATGCCAGAAACCGGTCCTAGGAAGCTTGTTTCTGGTCCAGGGAAGACATGGCTTGGCAGTTCAGGCTGGACTGTTCCCATGAGGCACAGGGTCAGACTGATTTGCATATGGCCATGTCTGAACTGGGGTGGGTGAGTGGGCTAAAGAACGGTGATGGATTAAACCCAGATCAGTTGACTGGGGGTGAGTGCTTGCAATGTTCAACACTCCGATTATTTCCTTTGGTTTTTGCTTTGTTCGCCATAAGTTGGCAGGGTGTGCTCAGACGTGAGTCCCTTGCTCACTTTGCCACTGGATTCAAGCAAGCCTGGCTGAAGACGGCTGAAATGCCAGAAACCGGTCCTAGGAAGCTTGTTACCGGTCCAGGGAAGACATGGCTTGGCAGTTCGGGCTGGAATGTTCCCATGAGGCACAGCGTCAGACTGATTTGCATATTGCCATGTCTGAACTGGGGTGGCTGAGTGGGCTAAAGAACGGTGATGGATTAAACCCAGATCAATTGACTGGGGGTGAGTGCGTGCAATGTTCAACACTCCGTCCATCATTTCCTTTGGTTTTTGCTTTGTTCGCCATAAGTTGGCAGGGTATGCTCAGACGTGAGTCCCTTGCTCACTTTGCCACTGGATTCAAGCAAGCCTGGCTGAAGACGGCTGAAATGCCAGAAACCAGTCCTAGGAAGCTTGTTTCCAGTCCAGGAAAGACATGGTTTGGCAGTTCAGGCTGGACTGTTCCCATGAGGCACAGGGTCAGACTGATTTGCATATGGCCATGTCTGAACTGGGGTGGCTGAGTGGGCTAAAGAACGGTGATGGATTAAACCCAGATCAGTTGACTGGGGGTGAGTGCTTGCAATGTTCAACACTCCGTCCATCATTTCCTTTGGTTTTTGCTTTGTTCGCCATAAGTTGGCAGGGTATGCTCAGACGTGAGTCCCTTGCTCACTTTGCCACTGGTTTCAAGCAAGCCTGGCTGAAGATGGCTGAAATGCCAGAAACCGGTCCTAGGAACCTTATTTCCGGTCCAGGGAAGACATGGCTTGGCAGTTTGGGCTGGACTGCTCCCAAGAGGCACAGGGTCAAACTGATTTGCATATGGCCATGTCTGAACTGGGGTGGCTGAGTGGGCTAAAGAGCGGTGATGGATTAAACCCAGATTAGTTGACTGGGGGTGAGCGCTTGCAATGTTCAACACTCTGTCCATCATTTCCTTTGGTTTTTGCTTTGTTCGCCATAAGTTGGCAGGGTATGCTCAGACGTGAGTCCCTTGCTCTCTTTGCCACTGGATTCAAGCAAGCCTGGCTGAAGACGGCTGAAATGCCAGAAACCGGTCCTAGGAAGCTTGTTTCCGGTCCTGGAAAGACATGGCTTGGCAGTTCAGGCTGGACTGTTCCCATGAGGCACAGGGTCAGACTGATTTGCATATGGCCATGTCTGAACATGGGTGGCTGAGTGGGCTAAAGAACGGTGATGGATTAAACCCAGATCAGTTGACTGGGGGTGAGTGCTTGCAATGTTCAACACTCCGTCCATCATTTCCTTTGGTTTTTGCTTTGTTCGCCATAAGTTGGCAGGGTATGCTCAGACGTGAGTCCCTTGCTCACTTTGCCACTGGATTCAAGCAAGCCTGGCTGAAGACGGCTGAAATGCCAGAAACCGGTCCTAGGAAGCTTGTTTCCGGTCCAGGGAAGACATGGCTTGGCAGTTCGGGCTGGACTGGTCCCATGAGGCACAGGGTCAGACTGATTTGCATATGGCCATGTCTGAACTGGGGTGGCTGAGTGGGCTAAAGAACGGTGATGGATTAAACCCAGATCAGTTGACTGGGGGTGAGTGCTTGCAATGTTCAACACTCCGTCCATCATTTCCTTTGGTTTTTGCTTTGTTCGCCATAAGTTGGCAGGGTATGCTCAGACGTGAGTTCCTTGCTCACTTTGCCACTGGATTCAAGAAAGCCTGGCTGAAGATGGCTGAAATGCCAGAAACCGGTCCTAGGAAGCTTGTTTCCGGTCCAGTGAAGACATGGCTTGGCTGTTCGGGCTGGACTGTTCCCATGAGGCACAGGGTCAGACAGATTTGCATATGGCCATGTCTGAACTGGGGTGGCTGAGTGGGCTAAAGAACGGTGATGGATTAAACCCAGATCAGTTGACGGGGGGTGAGTGCTTGCAATGTTCAACACTCCGTCCATCATTTACTTTGGTTTTTGCTTTGTTCACCATGAGTTGGCAGGGTATGCTCAGACGTGAGTCCCTTGCTCACTTTGCCACTGGATTCAAGCAAGCCTGGCTGAAGACGGCTGAAATGCCAGAATCCGGTTCTAGGAAGCTTGTTTCAGGTCCAGGGAAGACATGGCTTGGCAGTTCGGGCTGGACTGTTCCCATGAGGCACAGGGTCAGACTGATTTGCATATGGCTATGTCTGAACTGGGGTGGCTGAGTGGGCTAAAGAACGGTGATGGATTAAACCCAGATCAGTTGACTGGGGGTGAGTGCTTGCAATGTTCAATACTCCGTCCATCATTTCCTTTGGTTTTGCTTTGTTCGCCATAAATTGGCAGGGTATGCTCAGACGTGAGTCCCTTGCTCACTTTGCCACTGGATTCAAGCAAGCCGGGCTGAAGACGGCTGAAATGCCAGAAACCGGTCCTAGGAAGCTTGTTTCCGGTCCAGGGAAGACATGGCTTGGCAGTTCGGGCTGGACTGTTCCCATGAGGCACAGGGTCTGACTGATTTGCATATGGCCATGTCTGAACTGGGGTGGCTGAGTGGGCTAAAGAACGGTGATGGATTAAACCCAGATCAGTGGACTGGGGGTGAGTGCTTGCAATGTTCAACACTCCGTCCATCATTTCCTTTGGTTTTTGCTTTGTTCGCCATAAGTTGGCAGGGTATGCTCAGACGTGAGTCCCTTGCTCACTTTGCCACTGGATTCAAGCAAGCCTGGCTGAAGACGGCTGAAATGCCAGAAACCGGTCCTAGGAAGCTTGTTTCCGGTCCAGGAAAGACATGGCTTGGAAGTTCAGGCTTGACTGTTCCCATGAGGCACAGGGTCAGACTGATTTGCATATGGCCATGTCTGAACTGGGGTGGCTGAGTGGGCTAAAGAACGGTGATGGATTAAACCCAGATCAGTTGACTGGGGGTGAGTTCTTGCAATGTTCAACACTCCATCCATCATTTCCTTTGGTTTTTGCTTTGTTCGCCATAAGTTGGCAGGGTATGCTCAGACGTGAGTCCCTTGCTCACTTTGCCACTGGATTCAAGCAAGCCTGGCTGAAGACGGCTGAAATGCCAGAAACCGGTCCTAGGAAGCTTGTTTCCGGTACAGGGAAGACATGGCTTGGCAGTTCGGGCTGGACTGGTCCCATGAGGCACAGGGTCAGACTGATTTGCATATGGCCATGTCTGAACTGGGGTGGCTGAGTGGGCTAAAGAACGGTGATGGATTAAACCCAGATCAATTGACTGGGGGTGAGTGCGTGCAATGTTCAACACTCCGTCCATCATTTCCTTTGGTTTTTGCTTTGTTCGCCATAAGTTGGCAGGGTATGCTCAGACGTGAGTCCCTTGCTCACATTGCCACTGGATTCAAGCAAGCCTGGCTGAAGACGGCTGAAATGCCAGAAACCGGTCCTAGGACGCTTGTTTCCGGTCCAGGGAAGACATGGGTTGGCAGTTCAGGCTGGACTGTTCCCATGAGGCACAGGGTCAGACTGATTTGCATATGGCCATGTCTGAACTGGGGTGGCTGAGTGGGCTAAAGAACGGTGATGGATTAAACCCAGATCAGTTGACTGGGGGTGAGTGCTTGCAATGTTCAACACTCCGTCCATCATTTCCTTTGGTTTTTGCTTTGTTCGCCATAAGTTGGCAGGGTATGCTCAGACGTGAGTCCCTTGCTCACTTTGCCACTGGATTCAAGCAAGCCTGGCTGAAGATGGCTGAAATGCCAGAAACCGGTCCTAGGAAGCTTGTTTCCGGTCCAGTGAAGACATGGCTTGGCTGTTCGGGCTGGACTGTTCCCATGAGGCACAGGGTCAGACAGATTTGCATATGGCCATGTCTGAACTGGGGTGGCTGAGTGGGCTAAAGAACGGTGATGGATTAAACCCAGATCAGTTGACTGGGGGTGAGTGCTTGCAATGTTCAACACTCCGTCCATCATTTCCTTTGGTTTTTGCTTTGTTCGCCATGAGTTGGCAGGGTATGCTCAGACGTGAGTCCCTTGCTCACTTTGCCACTGGATTCAAGCAAGCCTGGGTGAAGACGGCTGAAATGCCAGAAACCGGTCCTAGGAAGCTTGTTTCCGGTCCAGGGAAGAAATGGCTTGGCAGTTTGGGCTGGACTGTTCCCATGAGGCACATGGTCAGACTGATTTGCATATGGCCATGTCTGAACTGGGGTGGCTGAGTGGGCTAAAGAACGGTGATGGATTAAACCCAGATCAGTTGACTGGGGGTGAGTGCTTGCAATGTTCAACACTCCGTCCATCATTTCCTTTGGTTTTTGCTTTGTTCGCCATAAGTTGGCAGGGTATGCTCAGACGTGAGTCCCTTGCTCACTTTGCCACTGGATTCAAGCAAGCCTGGCTGAAGACGGCTGAAATGCCAGAAACCGGTCCTAGGAAGCTTGTTTTCGGTCCAGGGAAGACATGGCTTGGCAGTTCGGGCTGGACTGGTCCCATGAGGCACAGGGTCAGACTGATTTGCATATGGCCATGTCTGAACTGGGGTGGCTGAGTGGGCTAAAGAACGGTGATGGATTAAACCCAGATCAATTGACTGGGGGTGAGTGCGTGCAATGTTCAACACTCCGTCCATCATTTCCTTTGGTTTTTGCTTTGTTCGCCATAAGTTGGCAGGGTATGCTCAGACGTGAGTCCCTTGCTCACTTTGCCACTGGATTCAAGCAAGCCTGGCTGAAGACGGCTGAAATGCCAGAAACCGGTCCTAGGAAGCTTGTTTCTGGTCCAGGGAAGACATGGCTTGGCAGTTCAGGCTGGACTGTTCCCATGAGGCACAGGGTCAGACTGATTTGCATATGGCCATGTCTGAACTGGGGTGGGTGAGTGGGCTAAAGAACGGTGATGGATTAAACCCAGATCAGTTGACTGGGGGTGAGTGCTTGCAATGTTCAACACTCCGATTATTTCCTTTGGTTTTTGCTTTGTTCGCCATAAGTTGGCAGGGTATGCTCAGACGTGAGTCCCTTGCTCACTTTGCCACTGGATTCAAGCAAGCCTGGCTGAAGACGGCTGAAATGCCAGAAACCGGTCCTAGGAAGCTTGTTACCGGTCCAGGGAAGACATGGCTTGGCAGTTCGGGCTGGAATGTTCCCATGAGGCACAGCGTCAGACTGATTTGCATATTGCCATGTCTGAACTGGGGTGGCTGAGTGGGCTAAAGAACGGTGATGGATTAAACCCAGATCAATTGACTGGGGGTGAGTGCGTGCAATGTTCAACACTCCGTCCATCATTTCCTTTGGTTTTTGCTTTGTTCGCCATAAGTTGGCAGGGTATGCTCAGACGTGAGTCCCTTGCTCACTTTGCCACTGGATTCAAGCAAGCCTGGCTGAAGACGGCTGAAATGCCAGAAACCAGTCCTAGGAAGCTTGTTTCCAGTCCAGGAAAGACATGGTTTGGCAGTTCAGGCTGGACTGTTCCCATGAGGCACAGGGTCAGACTGATTTGCATATGGCCATGTCTGAACTGGGGTGGCTGAGTGGGCTAAAGAACGGTGATGGATTAAACCCAGATCAGTTGACTGGGGGTGAGTGCTTGCAATGTTCAACACTCCGTCCATCATTTCCTTTGGTTTTTGCTTTGTTCGCCATAAGTTGGCAGGGTATGCTCAGACGTGAGTCCCTTGCTCACTTTGCCACTGGTTTCATGCAAGCCTGGCTGAAGATGGCTGAAATGCCAGAAACCGGTCCTAGGAACCTTATTTCCGGTCCAGGGAAGACATGGCTTGGCAGTTTGGGCTGGACTGCTCCCAAGAGGCACAGGGTCAAACTGATTTGCATATGGCCATGTCTGAACTGGGGTGGCTGAGTGGGCTAAAGAGCGGTGATGGATTAAACCCAGATTAGTTGACTGGGGGTGAGCGCTTGCAATGTTCAACACTCTGTCCATCATTTCCTTTGGTTTTTGCTTTGTTCGCCATAAGTTGGCAGGGTATGCTCAGACGTGAGTCCCTTGCTCTCTTTGCCACTGGATTCAAGCAAGCCTGGCTGAAGACGGCTGAAATGCCAGAAACCGGTCCTAGGAAGCTTGTTTCCGGTCCTGGAAAGACATGGCTTGGCAGTTCAGGCTGGACTGTTCCCATGAGGCACAGGGTCAGACTGATTTGCATATGGCCATGTCTGAACATGGGTGGCTGAGTGGGCTAAAGAACGGTGATGGATTAAACCCAGATCAGTTGACTGGGGGTGAGTGCTTGCAATGTTCAACACTCCGTCCATCATTTCCTTTGGTTTTTGCTTTGTTCGCCATAAGTTGGCAGGGTATGCTCAGACGTGAGTCCCTTGCTCACTTTGCCACTGGATTCAAGCAAGCCTGGCTGAAGACGGCTGAAATGCCAGAAACCGGTCCTAGGAAGCTTGTTTCCGGTCCAGGGAAGACATGGCTTGGCAGTTCGGGCTGGACTGGTCCCATGAGGCACAGGGTCAGACTGATTTGCATATGGCCATGTCTGAACTGGGGTGGCTGAGTGGGCTAAAGAACGGTGATGGATTAAACCCAGATCAGTTGACTGGGGGTGAGTGCTTGCAATGTTCAACACTCCGTCCATCATTTCCTTTGGTTTTTGCTTTGTTCGCCATAAGTTGGCAGGGTATGCTCAGACGTGAGTTCCTTGCTCACTTTGCCACTGGATTCAAGAAAGCCTGGCTGAAGATGGCTGAAATGCCAGAAACCGGTCCTAGGAAGCTTGTTTCCGGTCCAGTGAAGACATGGCTTGGCTGTTCGGGCTGGACTGTTCCCATGAGGCACAGGGTCAGACAGATTTGCATATGGCCATGTCTGAACTGGGGTGGCTGAGTGGGCTAAAGAACGGTGATGGATTAAACCCAGATCAGTTGACGGGGGGTGAGTGCTTGCAATGTTCAACACTCCGTCCATCATTTACTTTGGTTTTTGCCTTGTTCACCATGAGTTGGCAGGGTATGCTCAGACGTGAGTCCCTTGCTCACTTTGCCACTGGATTCAAGCAAGCCTGGCTGAAGACGGCTGAAATGCCAGAATCCGGTTCTAGGAAGCTTGTTTCAGGTCCAGGGAAGACATGGCTTGGCAGTTCGGGCTGGACTGTTCCCATGAGGCACAGGGTCAGACTGATTTGCATATGGCTATGTCTGAACTGGGGTGGCTGAGTGGGCTAAAGAACGGTGATGGATTAAACCCAGATCAGTTGACTGGGGGTGAGTGCTTGCAATGTTCAATACTCCGTCCATCATTTCCTTTGGTTTTGCTTTGTTCGCCATAAATTGGCAGGGTATGCTCAGACGTGAGTCCCTTGCTCACTTTGCCACTGGATTCAAGCAAGCCGGGCTGAAGACGGCTGAAATGCCAGAAACCGGTCCTAGGAAGCTTGTTTCCGGTCCAGGGAAGACATGGCTTGGCAGTTCGGGCTGGACTGTTCCCATGAGGCACAGGGTCTGACTGATTTGCATATGGCCATGTCTGAACTGGGGTGGCTGAGTGGGCTAAAGAACGGTGATGGATTAAACCCAGATCAGTGGACTGGGGGTGAGTGCTTGCAATGTTCAACACTCCGTCCATCATTTCCTTTGGTTTTTGCTTTGTTCGCCATAAGTTGGCAGGGTATGCTCAGACGTGAGTCCCTTGCTCACTTTGCCACTGGATTCAAGCAAGCCTGGCTGAAGACGGCTGAAATGCCAGAAACCGGTCCTAGGAAGCTTGTTTCCGGTCCAGGAAAGACATGGCTTGGAAGTTCAGGCTTGACTGTTCCCATGAGGCACAGGGTCAGACTGATTTGCATATGGCCATGTCTGAACTGGGGTGGCTGAGTGGGCTAAAGAACGGTGATGGATTAAACCCAGATCAGTTGACTGGGGGTGAGTTCTTGCAATGTTCAACACTCCGTCCATCATTTCCTTTGGTTTTTGCTTTGTTCGCCATAAGTTGGCAGGGTATGCTCAGACGTGAGTCCCTTGCTCACTTTGCCACTGGATTCAAGCAAGCCTGGCTGAAGACGGCTGAAATGCCAGAAACCGGTCCTAGGAAGCTTGTTTCCGGTACAGGGAAGACATGGCTTGGCAGTTCGGGCTGGACTGGTCCCATGAGGCACAGGGTCAGACTGATTTGCATATGGCCATGTCTGAACTGGGGTGGCTGAGTGGGCTAAAGAACGGTGATGGATTAAACCCAGATCAATTGACTGGGGGTGAGTGCGTGCAATGTTCAACACTCCGTCCATCATTTCCTTTGGTTTTTGCTTTGTTCGCCATAAGTTGGCAGGGTATGCTCAGACGTGAGTCCCTTGCTCACATTGCCACTGGATTCAAGCAAGCCTGGCTGAAGACGGCTGAAATGCCAGAAACCGGTCCTAGGACGCTTGTTTCCGGTCCAGGGAAGACATGGGTTGGCAGTTCAGGCTGGACTGTTCCCATGAGGCACAGGGTCAGACTGATTTGCATATGGCCATGTCTGAACTGGGGTGGCTGAGTGGGCTAAAGAACGGTGATGGATTAAACCCAGATCAGTTGACTGGGGGTGAGTGCTTGCAATGTTCAACACTCCGTCCATCATTTCCTTTGGTTTTTGCTTTGTTCGCCATAAGTTGGCAGGGTATGCTCAGACGTGAGTCCCTTGCTCACTTTGCCACTGGATTCAAGCAAGCCTGGCTGAAGATGGCTGAAATGCCAGAAACCGGTCCTAGGAAGCTTGTTTCCGGTCCAGTGAAGACATGGCTTGGCTGTTCGGGCTGGACTGTTCCCATGAGGCACAGGGTCAGACAGATTTGCATATGGCCATGTCTGAACTGGGGTGGCTGAGTGGGCTAAAGAACGGTGATGGATTAAACCCAGATCAGTTGACTGGGGGTGAGTGCTTGCAATGTTCAACACTCCGTCCATCATTTCCTTTGGTTTTTGCTTTGTTCGCCATGAGTTGGCAGGGTATGCTCAGACGTGAGTCCCTTGCTCACTTTGCCACTGGATTCAAGCAAGCCTGGGTGAAGACGGCTGAAATGCCAGAAACCGGTCCTAGGAAGCTTGTTTCCGGCCCAGGGAAGAAATGGCTTGGCAGTTTGGGCTGGACTGTTCCCATGAGGCACATGGTCAGACTGATTTGCATATGGCCATGTCTGAACTGGGGTGGCTGAGTGGGCTAAAGAACGGTGATGGATTAAACCCAGATCAGTTGACTGGGGTGAGTGCTTGCAATGTTCAACACTCCGTCCATCATTTCCTTTGGTTTTTGCTTTGTTCGCCATAAGTTGGCAGGGTATGCTCAGACGTGAGTCCCTTGCTCACTTTGCCACTGGATTCAAGCAAGCCTGGCTGAAGATGGCTGAAATGCCAGAAACCGGTCCTAGGAAGCTTGTTTCCGGTCCAGTGAAGACATGGCTTGGCTGTTCGGGCTGGACTGTTCCCATCAGGCACAGGTTCAGACAGATTTGCATATGGCCATGTCTGAACTGGGGTGGCTGAGTGGGCTAAAGAACGGTGATGGATTAAACCCAGATCAGTTGACTGGGGGTGAGTGCTTGCAATGTTCAACACTCCGTCCATCATTTCCTTTGGTTTTTGCTTTGTTCGCCATGAGTTGGCAGGGTATGCTCAGACGTGAGTCCCTTGCTCACTTTGCCACTGGATTCAAGCAAGCCTGGCTGAAGACGGCTGAAATGCCAGAAACCGGTCCTAGGAAGCTTGTTTCCGGTCCAGGCAAGACATGGCTTGGCAGTTCGGGCTAGACTGTTCCCATGAGGCACAGTGTCAGACTGATTTGCATATGGCCATGTGTGAACTGGGGTGGCTGAGTGGGCTAAAGAACAGTGATGGATTAAACCCAGATCAGTTGACTGGGGGTGAGTGCTTGCAATGTTCAACACTCCGTCCATCATTTCCTTTGGTTTTTGCTTTGTTCGCTATAAGTTGGCAGGGTATGCTCAGACGTGAGTCCCTTGCTCACTTTGCCACTGGATTCAAGCAAGCCTGGCTGAAGACGGCTGAAATGCCAGAAACGGTCCTAGGAAGCTTGTTTCCGGTCCTGGGAAGACATGGCTTGGCAGTTCGGGCTGGACTGTTCCCATGAGACACAGGGTCAGACTGATTTGCATATGGCCATGTCTGAACTGGGGTGGCTGAGTGGGCTGAAGAACGGTGATGGATTAAACCCAGATCAGTTGACTGGGGTGAGTGCTTGCAATGTTCAACACTCCGTCCATCATTTCCTTTGGTTTTTGCTTTGTTCGCCATAAGTTGGCAGGGTATGCTCAGACGTGAGTCCCTTGCTCACTTTGCCACTGGATTCGAGCAAGCCTGGCTGAAGACGGCTGAAATGCCAGAAACCGGTCCTAGGAAGCTTGTTTCCGGTCCAGGGAAGACATGGCTTGGCAGTTCGGGCTGGACTGTTCCCATGAGGCACAGCGTCAGACTGATTTGCATATTGCCATGTCTGAACTGGGGTGGCTGAGTGGGCTAAAGAACGGTGATGGATTAAACCCAGATCAATTGACTGGGGGTGAGTGCGTGCAATGTTCAACACTCCGTCCATCATTTCCTTTGGTTTTTGCTTTGTTCGCCATAAGTTGGCAGGGTATGCTCAGACGTGAGTCCCTTGCTCACTTTGCCACTGGATTCAAGCAAGCCTGGCTGAAGATGGCTGAAATGCCAGAAACCGGTCCTAGGAAGCTTGTTTCCGGTCCAGTGAAGACATGGCTTGGCTGTTCGGGCTGGACTGTTCCCATGAGGCACAGGGTCAGACAGATTTGCATATGGCCATGTCTGAACTGGGGTGGCTGAGTGGGCTAAAGAACGGTGATGGATTAAACCCAGATAAGTTGACTGGGGGTGAGTGCTTGCAATGTTCAACACTCCGTCCATCATTTCCTTTGGTTTTTGCTTTGTTCGCCATGAGTTGGCAGGGTATGCTCAGACGTGAGTCCCTTGCTCACTTTGCCACTGGATTCAAGCAAGCCTGGCTGAAGACGGCTGAAATGCCAGAAACCGGTCCTAGGAAGCTTGTTTCCGGTCCAGGCAAGACATGGCTTGGCAGTTCGGGCTGGACTGTTCCCATGAGGCACAGGGTCAGACAGATTTGCATATGGCCATGTCTGAACTGGGGTGGCTGAGTGGGCTAAAGAACGGTGATGGATTAAACCCAGATCAGTTGACTGGGGGTGAGTGCTTGCAATGTTCAACACTCCGTCCATCATTTCCTTTGGTTTTTGCTTTGTTCGCCATGAGTTGGCAGGGTATGCTCAGACGTGAGTCCCTTGCTCACTTTGCCACTGGATTCAAGCAAGCCTGGGTGAAGACGGCTGAAATGCCAGAAACCGGTCCTAGGAAGCTTGTTTCCGGTCCAGGGAAGAAATGGCTTGGCAGTTTGGGCTGGACTGTTCCCATGAGGCACATGGTCAGACTGATTTGCATATGGCCATGTCTGAACTGGGGTGGCTGAGTGGGCTAAAGAACGGTGATGGATTAAACCCAGATCAGTTGACTGGGGTGAGTGCTTGCAATGTTCAACACTCCGTCCATCATTTCCTTTGGTTTTTGCTTTGTTCGCCATCAGTTGGCAGGGTATGCTCAGACGTGAGTCCCTTGCTCACTTTGCCACTGGATTCAAGCAAGCCTGGCTGAAGATGGCTGAAATGCCAGAAACCGGTCCTAAGAAGCTTGTTTCCGGTCCAGTGAAGACATGGCTTGGCTGTTCGGGCTGGACTGTTCCCATCAGGCACAGGGTCAGACAGATTTGCATATGGCCATGTCTGAACTGGGGTGGCTGAGTGGGCTAAAGAACGGTGATGGATTAAACCCAGATCAGTTGACTGGGGGTGAGTGCTTGCAATGTTCAACACTCCGTCCATCATTTCCTTTGGTTTTTGCTTTGTTCGCCATGAGTTGGCAGGGTATGCTCAGACGTGAGTCCCTTGCTCACTTTGCCACTGGATTCAAGCAAGCCTGGCTGAAGACGGCTGAAATGCCAGAAACCGGTCCTAGGAAGCTTGTTTCCGGTCCAGGCAAGACATGGCTTGGCAGTTCGGGCTAGACTGTTCCCATGAGGCACAGTGTCAGACTGATTTGCATATGGCCATGTGTGAACTGGGGTGGCTGAGTGGGCTAAAGAACAGTGATGGATTAAACCCAGATCAGTTGACTGGGGGTGAGTGCTTGCAATGTTCAACACTCCGTCCATCATTTCCTTTGGTTTTTGCTTTGTTCGCTATAAGTTGGCAGGGTATGCTCAGACGTGAGTCCCTTGCTCACTTTGCCACTGGATTCAAGCAAGCCTGGCTGAAGACGGCTGAAATGCCAGAAACGGTCCTAGGAAGCTTGTTTCCGGTCCTGGGAAGACATGGCTTGGCAGTTCGGGCTGGACTGTTCCCATGAGACACTGGGTCAGACTGATTTGCATATGGCCATGTCTGAACTGGGGTGGCTGAGTGGGCTGAAGAACGGTGATGGATTAAACCCAGATCAGTTGACTGGGGTGAGTGCTTGCAATGTTCAACACTCCGTCCATCATTTCCTTTGGTTTTTGCTTTGTTCGCCATAAGTTGGCAGGGTATGCTCAGACGTGAGTCCCTTGCTCACTTTGTCACTGGATTCGAGCAAGCCTGGCTGAAGACGGCTGAAATGCCAGAAACCGGTCCTAGGAAGCTTGTTTCCGGTCCAGGGAAGACATGGCTTGGCAGTTCGGGCTGGACTGTTCCCATGAGGCACAGCGTCAGACTGATTTGCATATTGCCATGTCTGAACTGGGGTGGCTGAGTGGGCTAAAGAACGGTGATGGATTAAACCCAGATCAATTGACTGGGGGTGAGTGCGTGCAATGTTCAACACTCCGTCCATCATTTCCTTTGGTTTTTGCTTTGTTCGCCATAAGTTGGCAGGGTATGCTCAGACGTGAGTCCCTTGCTCACTTTGCCACTGGATTCAAGCAAGCCTGGCTGAAGATGGCTGAAATGCCAGAAACCGGTCCTAGGAAGCTTGTTTCCGGTCCAGTGAAGACATGGCTTGGCTGTTCGGGCTGGACTGTTCCCATGAGGCACAGGGTCAGACAGATTTGCATATGGCCATGTCTGAACTGGGGTGGCTGAGTGGGCTAAAGAACGGTGATGGATTAAACCCAGATCAGTTGACTGGGGGTGAGTGCTTGCAATGTTCAACACTCCGTCCATCATTTCCTTTGGTTTTTGCTTTGTTCGCCATGAGTTGGCAGGGTATGCTCAGACGTGAGTCCCTTGCTCACTTTGCCACTGGATTCAAGCAAGCCTGGCTGAAGACGGCTGAAATGCCAGAAACCGGTCCTAGGAAGCTTGTTTCCGGTCCAGGCAAGACATGGCTTGGCAGTTCGGGCTAGACTGTTCCCATGAGGCACAGTGTCAGACTGATTTGCATATGGCCATGTGTGAACTGGGGTGGCTGAGTGGGCTAAAGAACAGTGATGGATTAAACCCAGATCAGTTGACTGGGGGTGAGTGCTTGCAATGTTCAACACTCCGTCCATCATTTCCTTTGGTTTTTGCTTTGTTCGCTATAAGTTGGCAGGGTATGCTCAGACGTGAGTCCTTTGCTCACTTTGCCACTGGATTCAAGCAAGCCTAGCTGAAGACGGCTGAAATGCCAGAAACGGTCCTAGGAAGCTTGTTTCCGGTCCTGGGAAGACATGGCTTGGCAGTTCGGGCTGGACTGTTCCCATGAGACACAGGGTCAGACTGATTTGCATATGGCCATGTCTGAACTGGGGTGGCTGAGTGGGCTGAAGAACGGTGATGGATTAAACCCAGATCAGTTGACTGGGGTGAGTGCTTGCAATGTTCAACACTCCGTCCATCATTTCCTTTGGTTTTTGCTTTGTTCGCCATAAGTTGGCAGGGTATGCTCAGACGTGAGTCCCTTGCTCACTTTGCCACTGGATTCGAGCAAGCCTGGCTGAAGACGGCTGAAATGCCAGAAACCAGTCCTAGGAAGCTTGTTTCCGGTTTAGGGAAGACATGGCTTGGCAGTTCGGGCTGGACTGTTCCCATGAGGCACAGCGTCAGACTGATTTGCATATTGCCATGTCTGAACTGGGGTGGCTGAGTGGGCTAAAGAACGGTGATGGATTAAACCCAGATCAATTGACTGGGGGTGAGTGCGTGCAATGTTCAACACTCCGTCCATCATTTCCTTTGGTTTTTGCTTTGTTCGCCATAAGTTGGCAGGGTATGCTCAGACGTGAGTCCCTTGCTCACTTTGCCACTGGATTCAAGCAAGCCTGGCTGAAGACGGCTGAAATGCCAGAAACCGGTCCTAGGAAGCTTGTTTCTGGTCCAGGGAAGTCATGGCTTGGCAGTTCAGGCTGGACTGTTCCCATGAGGCACAGGGTCAGACTGATTTGCATATGGCCATGTATGAACTGGGGTGGCTGAGTGGGCTAAAGAACAGTGATGGATTAAACCCAGATCAGTTGACTGGGGGTGAGTGCTTGCAATGTTCAACACTCCGTCCATCATTTCCTTTGGTTTTTGCTTTGTTCGCCATAAGTTGGCAGGGTATGCTCAGACGTGAGTCCCTTGCTCACTTTGCCACTGGATTCAAGCAAGCCTGGCTGAAGACGGCTGAAATGCCAGAAACCGGTCCTAGGAAGCTTGTTTCCGGTCCAGGGAAGACATGGCTTGGCAGTTCGGGCTGGACTGTTCCCATGAGGCACAGCGTCAGACTGATTTGCATATTGCCATGTCTGAACTGGGGTGGCTGAGTGGGCTAAAGAACGGTGATGGATTAAACCCAGATCAATTGACTGGGGGTGAGTGCGTGCAATGTTCAACACTCCGTCCATCATTTCCTTTGGTTTTTGCTTTGTTCGCCATCAGTTGGCAGGGTATGCTCAGACGTGAGTCCCTTGCTCACTTTGCCACTGGATTCAAGCAAGCCTGGCTGAAGACGGCTGCAATGCCAGAAACCGGTCCTAGGAAGCTTGTTTCTGGTCCAGGGAAGACATGGCTTGGCAGTTCAGGCTGGACTGTTCCCATGAGGCACAGGGTCAGACTGATTTGCATATGGCCATGTGTGAACTGGGGTGGCTGAGTGGGCTAAAGAACGGTGATGGATTAAACCCAGATCAGTTGACTGGGGGTGAGTGCTTGCAATGTTCAACACTCCGTCCATCATTTCCTTTGGTTTTTGCTTTGTTCGCCATAAGTTGGCAGGGTATGCTCAGACGTGAGTCCCTTGCTCACTTTGCCACTGGATTCAAGCAAGCCTGGCTGAAGACGGCTGAAATGCCAGAAACCGGTTCTAGGAAGCTTGTTTCCGGTCCAGGGAAGACATGGCTTGGCAGTTCGGGCTGGACTGTTCCCATGAGGCACAGGGTCAGACTGATTTGCATATGGCTATGTCTGAACTGGGGTGGCTGAGTGGGATAACGAACGGTGATGGATTAAACCCAGATCAGTTGACTGGGGGTGAGTGCTTGCAATGTTCAACACTCCGTCCATCATTTCCTTTGCTTTTTGCTTTGTTCGCCATAAGTTGGCAGGGTATGCTCAGACGTGAGTCCCTTGCTCAATTTGCCACTGGATTTAAGCAAGCCTGGCTGTAGACTGCTGAAATACCAGAAACCGGTCCTAGGAAGCTTGTTTCCGGTCCAGGGAAGACATGGCTTGGCAGTTCGAGCTGGACTGTTCCCATGAGGCACAGGGTCAGACTGATTTGCATATGGCTATGTCTGAACTGGGGTGGCTGAGTGGGCTAAAGAACGGTGATTGATTAAACCCAGATCAGTTGACTGGGGGTGAGTGCTTGCAATGTTCAACACTCCGTCCATCATTTCCTTTGGTTTTTGCTTTGTTCGCGATAAGTTGGCAGGGTATGCTCAGACGTGAGTCCCTTGCTCACTTTGCCACTGGATTCAAGCAAGCCTGGCTGAAGACGGCTGAAATGCCAGAAACCGGTCCTAGGAAGCTTGTTTCTGGTCCAGGGAAGACATGGCTTGGCAGTTCGGGCTGGACTGTTCCCATGAGGCACAGGGTCAGACTGATTTGCATATGGCCATGTCTGAACTGGGGTGGCTGAGTGGGCTAAGGAACGGTGATGGATTAAACCCAGATCAGTTGACTGGGGTGAGTGCTTGCAATGTTCAACACTCCGTCCA
The DNA here is from genome assembly GCF_964204655.1 of Triturus cristatus. Classification (NCBI taxonomy): domain Eukaryota; kingdom Metazoa; phylum Chordata; class Amphibia; order Caudata; family Salamandridae; genus Triturus; species Triturus cristatus. Next base: position 84,776 of record NW_028188492.1, read on the forward strand.
TCATTTCCTTTGGTTTTTGCTTTGTTCGCCATAAGTTGGCAGGGTATGCTCAGACGTGAGTCCCTTGCTGACTTTGCCACTGGATTCAAGCAAGCCTGGCTGAAGGCGGCTGAAATGCCAGAAACCGGTCCTAGGAAGCTTGTTTCCGGTCCAGTGAAGACATGGCTTGGCTGTTCGGGCTGGACTGTTCCCATGAGGCACAGGGTCAGACAGATTTGCATATGGCCATGTCTGAACTGGGGTGGTTGAGTGGGCTAAAGAACGGTGATGGATTAAACCCAGATCAGTTGACTGGGGGTGAGTGCTTGCAATGTTCAACACTCCGTCCATCATTTCCTTTGGTTTTTGCTTTGTTCGCCATGAGTTGGCAGGGTATGCTCAGACGTGAGTCCCTTGCTCACTTTGCCACTGGATTCAAGCAAGCCTGGCTGAAGACTGCTGAAATGCCAGAAACCGGTCCTAGGAAGCTTGTTTCCGGTCCAGGCAAGACATGGCTTGGCAGTTCGGGCTGGACTGTTCCCATGAGGCACAGTGTCAGACTGATTTGCATATGGCCATGTGTGAACTGGGGTGGCTGAGTGGGCTAAAGAACAGTGATGGATTAAACCCAGATCAGTTGACTGGGGGTGAGTTCTTGCAATGTTCAATACTCCGTCCATCATTTCCTTTGGTTTTGCTTTGTTCGCCATAAATTGGCAGGGTATGCTCAGACGTGAGTCCCTTGCTCACTTTGCCACTGGATTCAAGCAAGCCGGGCTGAAAACGGCTGAAATGCCAGAAACCGGTCCTAGGAAGCTTGTTTCCGGGCCAGGGAAGACATGGCTTGGCAGTTCGGGCTGGACTGTTCCCATGAGGCACAGGGTCAGACTGATTTGCATATGGCCATGTCTGAACTGGGGTGGCTGAGTGGGCTAAAGAACGGTGATGGATTAAACCCAGATCAATTGACTGGGGGTGAGTGCGTGCAATGTTCAACACTCCGTCCATCATTTCCTTTGGTTTTTGCTTTGTTCGCCATAAGTTGGCAGGGTATGCTCAGACGTGAGTCCCTTGCTCACTTTGCCACTGGATTCAAGCAAGCCTGGCTGAAGACGGCTGAAATGCCAGAAACCTGTCCTAGGAAGCTTGTTTCCAGTCCAGGAAAGACATGGCTTGGCAGTTCAGGCTGGACTGTTCCCATGAGGCACAGGGTCAGACTGATTTGCATATGGCCATGTCTGAACTGGGGTGGCTGAGTGGGCTAAAGAACGGTGATGGATTAAACCCAGATCAGTTGACTGGGGGTGAGTGCTTGCAATGTTCAACACTCCGTCCATCATTTCCTTTGGTTTTTGCTTTGTTCGCCATAAGTTGGCAGGGTATGCTCAGACGTGAGTCCCTTGCTCACTTTGCCACTGGATTCGAGCAAGCCTGGCTGAAGACGGCTGAAATGCCAGAAACTAGTCCTAGGAAGCTTGTTTCCGGTCCAGGGAAGACATGGCTTGGCAGTTCGGGCTGGACTGTTCCCATGAGGCACAGCGTCAGACTGATTTGCATATTGCCATGTCTGAACTGGGGTGGCTGAGTGGGCTAAAGAACGGTGATGGATTAAACCCAGATCAATTGACTGGGGGTGAGTGCGTGCAATGTTCAACACTCCGTCCATCATTTCCTTTGGTTTTTGCTTTGTTCGCCATAAGTTGGCAGGGTATGCTCAGACGTGAGTCCCTTGCTCACTTTGCCACTGGATTCAAGCAAGCCTGGCTGAAGACGGCTGAAATGCCAGAAACCGGTCCTAGGAAGCTTGTTTCTGGTCCAGGGAAGACATGGCTTGGCAGTTCAGGCTGGACTGTTCCCATGAGGCACAGGGTCAGACTGATTTGCATATGGCCATGTATGAACTGGGGTGGCTGAGTGGGCTAAAGAACAGTGATGGATTAAACCCAGATCAGTTGACTGGGGGTGAGTGCTTGCAATGTTCAACACTCCGTCCATCATTTCCTTTGGTTTTTGCTTTGTTCGCCATAAGTTGGCAGGGTATGCTCAGACGTGAGTCCCTTGCTCACTTTGCCACTGGATTCAAGCAAGCCTGGCTGAAGACGGCTGAAATGCCAGAAACCGGTCCTAGGAAGCTTGTTTCCGGTCCAGGGAAGACATGGCTTGGCAGTTCGGGCTGGACTGTTCCCATGAGGCACAGCGTCAGACTGATTTGCATATTGGCATGTCTGAACTGGGGTGGCTGAGTGGGCTAAAGAACGGTGATGGATTAAACCCAGATCAATTGACTGGGGGTGAGTGCGTGCAATGTTCAACACTCCGTCCATCATTTCCTTTGGTTTTTGCTTTGTTCGCCATAAGTTGGCAGGGTATGCTCAGACGTGAGTCCCTTGCTCACTTTGCCACTGGATTCAAGCAAGCCTGGCTGAAGACGGCTGCAATGCCAGAAACCGGTCCTAGGAAGCTTGTTTCTGGTCCAGGGAAGACATGGCTTGGCAGTTCAGGCTGGACTGTTCCCATGAGGCACAGGGTCAGACTGATTTGCATATGGCCATGTGTGAACTGGGGTGGCTGAGTGGGCTAAAGAACGGTGATGGATTAAACCCAGATCAGTTGACTGGGGGTGAGTGCTTGCAATGTTCAACACTCCGTCCATCATTTCCTTTGGTTTTTGCTTTGTTCGCCATAAGTTGGCAGGGTATGCTCAGACGTGAGTCCCTTGCTCACTTTGCCACTGGATTCAAGCAAGCCTGGCTGAAGACGGCTGAAATGCCAGAAACCGGTTCTAGGAAGCTTGTTTCCGGTCCAGGGAAGACATGGCTTGGCAGTTCGGGCTGGACTGTTCCCATGAGGCACAGGGTCAGACTGATTTGCATATGGCTATGTCTGAACTGGGGTGGCTGAGTGGGATAACGAACGGTGATGGATTAAACCCAGATCAGTTGACTGGGGGTGAGTGCTTGCAATGTTCAACACTCCGTCCATCATTTCCTTTGCTTTTTGCTTTGTTCGCCATAAGTTGGCAGGGTATGCTCAGACGTGAGTCCCTTGCTCAATTTGCCACTGGATTCAAGCAAGCCTGGCTGTAGACTGCTGAAATACCAGAAACCGGTCCTAGGAAGCTTGTTTCCGGTCCAGGGAAGACATGGCTTGGCAGTTCGAGCTGGACTGTTCCCATGAGGCACAGGGTCAGACTGATTTGCATATGGCTATGTCTGAACTGGGGTGGCTGAGTGGGCTAAAGAACGGTGATTGATTAAACCCAGATCAGTTGACTGGGGGTGAGTGCTTGCAATGTTCAACACTCCGTCCATCATTTCCTTTGGTTTTTGCTTTGTTCGCGATAAGTTGGCAGGGTATGCTCAGACGTGAGTCCCTTGCTCACTTTGCCACTGGATTCAAGCAAGCCTGGCTGAAGACGGCTGAAATGCCAGAAACCGGTCCTAGGAAGCTTGTTTCTGGTCCAGGGAAGACATGGCTTGGCAGTTCGGGCTGGACTGTTCCCATGAGGCACAGGGTCAGACTGATTTGCATATGGCCATGTCTGAACTGGGGTGGCTGAGTGGGCTAAGGAACGGTGATGGATTAAACCCAGATCAGTTGACTGGGGTGAGTGCTTGCAATGTTCAACACTCCGTCCATCATTTCCTTTGGTTTTTGCTTTGTTCGCCATAAGTTGGCAGGGTATGCTCAGACGTGAGTCCCTTGCTGACTTTGCCACTGGATTCAAGCAAGCCTGGCTGAAGGCGGCTGAAATGCCAGAAACCGGTCCTAGGAAGCTTGTTTCCGGTCCAGTGAAGACATGGCTTGGCTGTTCGGGCTGGACTGTTCCCATGAGGCACAGGGTCAGACAGATTTTTATATGGCCATGTCTGAACTGGGGTGGTTGAGTGGGCTAAAGAACGGTGATGGATTAAACCCAGATCAGTTGACTGGGGGTGAGTGCTTGCAATGTTCAACACTCCGTCCATCATTTCCTTTGGTTTTTGCTTTGTTCGCCATGAGTTGGCAGGGTATGCTCAGACGTGAGTCCCTTGCTCACTTTGCCACTGGATTCAAGCAAGCCTGGCTGAAGACTGCTGAAATGCCAGAAACCGGTCCTAGGAAGCTTGTTTCCGGTCCAGGCAAGACATGGCTTGGCAGTTCGGGCTGGACTGTTCCCATGAGGCACAGTGTCAGACTGATTTGCATATGGCCATGTGTGAACTGGGGTGGCTGAGTGGGCTAAAGAACAGTGATGGATTAAACCCAGATCAGTTGACTGGGGGTGAGTTCTTGCAATGTTCAATACTCCGTCCATCATTTCCTTTGGTTTTGCTTTGTTCGCCATAAATTGGCAGGGTATGCTCAGACGTGAGTCCCTTGCTCACTTTGCCACTGGATTCAAGCAAGCCGGGCTGAAAACGGCTGAAATGCCAGAAACCGGTCCTAGGAAGCTTGTTTCCGGGCCAGGGAAGACATGGCTTGGCAGTTCGGGCTGGACTGTTCCCATGAGGCACAGGGTCAGACTGATTTGCATATGGCCATGTCTGAACTGGGGTGGCTGAGTGGGCTAAAGAACGGTGATGGATTAAACCCAGATCAATTGACTGGGGGTGAGTGCGTGCAATGTTCAACACTCCGTCCATCATTTCCTTTGGTTTTTGCTTTGTTCGCCATAAGTTGGCAGGGTATGCTCAGACGTGAGTCCCTTGCTCACTTTGCCACTGGATTCAAGCAAGCCTGGCTGAAGACGGCTGAAATGCCAGAAACCTGTCCTAGGAAGCTTGTTTCCAGTCCAGGAAAGACATGGCTTGGCAGTTCAGGCTGGACTGTTCCCATGAGGCACAGGGTCAGACTGATTTGCATATGGCCATGTCTGAACTGGGGTGGCTGAGTGGGCTAAAGAACGGTGATGGATTAAACCCAGATCAGTTGACTGGGGGTGAGTGCTTGCAATGTTCAACACTCCGTCCATCATTTCCTTTGGTTTTTGCTTTGTTCGCCATAAGTTGGCAGGGTATGCTCAGACGTGAGTCCCTTGCTTACTTTGCCACTGGTTTCAAGCAAGCCTGGCTGAAGATGGCTGAAATGCCAGAAACCGGTCCTAGGAACCTTATTTCCGGTCCAGGGAAGACATGGCTTGGCAGTTTGGGCTGGACTGCTCCCATGAGGCACAGGGTCAAACTGATTTGCATATGGCCATGTCTGAACTGGGGTGGCTGAGTGGGCTAAAGAGCGGTGATGGATTAAACCCAGATTAGTTGACTGGGGGTGAGCGCTTGCAATGTTCAACACTCTGTCCATCATTTCCTTTGGTTTTTGCTTTGTTCGCCATAAGTTGGCAGGGTATGCTCAGACGTGAGTCCCTTGCTCTCTTTGCCACTGGATTCAAGCAAGCCTGGCTGAAGACGGCTGAAATGCCAGAAACCGGTCCTAGGAAGCTTGTTTCCGGTCCAGGAAAGACATGGCTTGGCAGTTCAGGCTGGACTGTTCCCATGAGGCACAGGGTCAGACTGATTTGCATATGGCCATGCCTGAACATGGGTGGCTGAGTGGGCTAAAGAACGGTGATGGATTAAACCCAGATCAGTTGACTGGGGGTGAGTGCTTGCAATGTTCAACACTCCGTCCATCATTTCCTTTGGTTTTTGCTTTGTTCGCAATAAGTTGGCAGGGTATGCTCAGACGTGAGTCCCTTGCTCACTTTGCCACTGGATTCAAGGAAGCCTGGCTGAAGATGGCTGAAATGCCAGAAACCGGTCCTAGGAAGCTTGTTTCCGGTCCAGGGAAGACATGGCTTGGCAGTTCGGGCTGGACTGGTCCCATGAGGCACAGGGTCAGACTGATTTGCATATGGCCATGTCTGAACTGGGGTGGCTGAGTGGGCTAAAGAACGGTGATCGATTAAACCCAGATCAGTTGACTGGGGGTGAGTGCTTGCAATGTTCAACACTCCGTCCATCATTTCCTTTGGTTTTTGCTTTGTTCGCCATAAGTTGGCAGGGTATGCTCAGACGTGAGTTCCTTGCTCACTTTGCCACTGGATTCAAGCAAGCCTGGCTGAAGATGGCTGAAATGCCAGAAACCGGTCCTAGGAAGCTTGTTTCCGGTCCAGTGAAGACATGGCTTGGCTGTTCGGGCTGGACTGTTCCCATGAGGCACAGGGTCAGACAGATTTGCATATGGCCATGTCTGAACTGGGGTGGCTGAGTGGGCTAAAGAACGGTGATGGATTAAACCCAGATCAGTTGACGGGGGGTGAGTGCTTGCAATGTTCAACACTCCGTCCATCATTTACTTTGGTTTTTGCTTTGTTCACCATGAGTTGGCAGGGTATGCTCAGACGTGAGTCCCTTGCTCACTTTGCCACTGGATTCAAGCAAGCCTGGCTGAAGACGGCTGAAATGCCAGAATCCGGTTCTAGGAAGCTTGTTTCCGGTCCAGGGAAGACATGGCTTGGCAGTTCGGGCTGGACTGTTCCCATGAGGCACAGGGTCAGACTGATTTGCATATGGCTATGTCTGAACTGGGGTGGCTGAGTGGGCTAAAGAACGGTGATGGATTAAACCCAGATCAGTTGACTGGGGGTGAGTGCTTGCAATGTTCAATACTCCGTCCATCATTTCCTTTGGTTTTGCTTTGTTCGCCATAAATTGGCAGGGTATGCTCAGAAGACGTGAGTCCCTTGCTCACTTTGCCACTGGATTTAAGCAAGCCGGGCTGAAGACGGCTGAAATGCCAGAAACCGGTCCTAGGAAGCTTGTTTCCGGTCCAGGGAAGACATGGCTTGGCAGTTCGGGCTGGACTGTTCCCATGAGGCACAGGGTCAGACTGATTTGCATATGGCCATGTCTGAACTGGGGTGGCTGAGTGGGCTAAAGAACGGTGATGGATTAAACCCAGATCAGTTGACTGGGGGTGAGTTCTTGCAATGTTCAACACTCCGTCCATCATTTCCTTTGGTTTTTGCTTTGTTCGCCATAAGTTGGCAGGGTATGCTCAGACGTGAGTCCCTTGCTCACTTTGCCACTGGATTCAAGCAAGCCTGGCTGAAGACGGCTGAAATGCCAGAAAACGGTCCTAGGAAGCTTGTTTCCGGTACAGGGAAGACATGGCTTGGCAGTTCGGGCTGGACTGGTCCCATGAGGCACAGGGTCAGACTGATTTGCATATGGCCATGTCTGAACTGGGGTGGCTGAGTGGGCTAAAGAACGGTGATGGATTAAACCCAGATCAATTGACTGGGGGTGAGTGCGTGCAATGTTCAACACTCCGTCCATCATTTCCTTTGGTTTTTGCTTTGTTCGCCATAAGTTGGCAGGGTATGCTCAGACGTGAGTCCCTTGCTCACATTGCCACTGGATTCAAGCAAGCCTGGCTGAAGACGGCTGAAATGCCAGAAACCGGTCCTAGGACGCTTGTTTCCGGTCCAGGGAAGACATGGGTTGGCAGTTCAGGCTGGACTGTTCCCATGAGGCACAGGGTCAGACTGATTTGCATATGGCCATGTCTGAACTGGGGTGGCTGAGTGGGCTAAAGAACGGTGATGGATTAAACCCAGATCAGTTGACTGGGGGTGAGTGCTTGCAATGTTCAACACTCCGTCCATCATTTCCTTTGGTTTTTGCTTTGTTCGCCATAAGTTGGCAGGGTATGCTCAGACGTGAGTCCCTTGCTCACTTTGCCACTGGATTCAAGCAAGCCTGGCTGAAGATGGCTGAAATGCCAGAAACCGGTCCTAGGAAGCTTGTTTCCGGTCCAGTGAAGACATGGCTTGGCTGTTCGGGCTGGACTGTTCCCATGAGGCACAGGGTCAGACAGATTTGCATATGGCCATGTCTGAACTGGGGTGGCTGAGTGGGCTAAAGAACGGTGATGGATTAAACCCAGATCAGTTGACTGGGGGTGAGTGCTTGCAATGTTCAACACTCCGTCCATCATTTCCTTTGGTTTTTGCTTTGTTCGCCATAAGTTGGCAGGGTATGCTCAGACGTGAGTCCCTTGCTCACTTTGCCACTGGATTCGAGCAAGCCTGGCTGAAGACGGCTGAAATGCCAGAAACCGGTCCTAGGAAGCTTGTTTCCGGTCCAGGGAAGACATGGCTTGGCAGTTCGGGCTGGACTGTTCCCATGAGGCACAGCGTCAGACTGATTTGCATATTGCCATGTCTGAACTGGGGTGGCTGAGTGGGCTAAAGAACGGTGATGGATTAAACCCAGATCAATTGACTGGGGGTGAGTGCGTGCAATGTTCAACACTCCGTCCATCATTTCCTTTGGTTTTTGCTTTGTTCGCCATAAGTTGGCAGGGTATGCTCAGACGTGAGTCCCTTGCTCACTTTGCCACTGGATTCAAGCAAGCCTGGCTGAAGATGGCTGAAATGCCAGAAACCGGTCCTAGGAAGCTTGTTTCCGGTCCAGTGAAGACATGGCTTGGCTGTTCGGGCTGGACTGTTCCCATGAGGCACAGGGTCAGACAGATTTGCATATGGCCATGTCTGAACTGGGGTGGCTGAGTGGGCTAAAGAACGGTGATGGATTAAACCCAGATAAGTTGACTGGGGGTGAGTGCTTGCAATGTTCAACACTCCGTCCATCATTTCCTTTGGTTTTTGCTTTGTTCGCCATGAGTTGGCAGGGTATGCTCAGACGTGAGTCCCTTGCTCACTTTGCCACTGGATTCAAGCAAGCCTGGCTGAAGACGGCTGAAATGCCAGAAACCGGTCCTAGGAAGCTTGTTTCCGGTCCAGGCAAGACATGGCTTGGCAGTTCGGGCTAGACTGTTCCCATGAGGCACAGTGTCAGACTGATTTGCATATGGCCATGTCTGAACAGGGGTGGCTGAGTGGGCTAAAGAACGGTGATGGATTAAACCCAGATCAGTTGACTGGGGGTGAGTGCTTGCAATGTTCAACACTCCGTCCATCATTTCCTTTGGTTTTTGCTTTGTTCGCCATAAGTTGGCAGGGTATGCTCAGACGTGAGTCCCTTGCTCACTTTGCCACTGGATTCAAGCAAGCCTGGCTGAAGATGGCTGAAATGCCAGAAACCGGTCCTAGGAAGCTTGTTTCCGGTCCAGTGAAGACATGGCTTGGCTGTTCGGGCTGGACTGTTCCCATGAGGCACAGGGTCAGACAGATTTGCATATGGCCCTGTCTGAACTGGGGTGGCTGAGTGGGCTAAAGAACGGTGATGGATTAAACCCAGATCAGTTGACTGGGGGTGAGTGCTTGCAATGTTCAACACTCCGTCCATCATTTCCTTTGGTTTTTGCTTTGTTCGCCATGAGTTGGCAGGGTATGCTCAGACGTGAGTCCCTTGCTCACTTTGCCACTGGATTCAAGCAAGCCTGGGTGAAGACGGCTGAAATGCCAGAAACCGGTCCTAGGAAGCTTGTTTCCGGTCCAGGGAAGAAATGGCTTGGCAGTTTGGGCTGGACTGTTCCCATGAGGCACATGGTCAGACTGATTTGCATATGGCCATGTCTGAACTGGGGTGGCTGAGTGGGCTAAAGAACGGTGATGGATTAAACCCAGATCAGTTGACTGGGGTGAGTGCTTGCAATGTTCAACACTCCGTCCATCATTTCCTTTGGTTTTTGCTTTGTTCGCCATAAGTTGGCAGGGTATGCTCAGACGTGAGTCCCTTGCTCACTTTGCCACTGGATTCAAGCAAGCTTGGCTGAAGATGGCTGAAATGCCAGAAACCGGTCCTAAGAAGCTTGTTTCCGGTCCAGTGAAGACATGGCTTGGCTGTTCGGGCTGGACTGTTCCCATCAGGCACAGGGTCAGACAGATTTGCATATGGCCATGTCTGAACTGGGGTGGCTGAGTGGGCTAAAGAACGGTGATGGATTAAACCCAGATCAGTTGACTGGGGGTGAGTGCTTGCAATGTTCAACACTCCGTCCATCATTTCCTTTGGTTTTTGCTTTGTTCGCCATGAGTTGGCAGGGTATGCTCAGACGTGAGTCCCTTGCTCACTTTGCCACTGGATTCAAGCAAGCCTGGCTGAAGACGGCTGAAATGCCAGAAACCGGTCCTAGGAAGCTTGTTTCCGGTCCAGGCAAGACATGGCTTGGCAGTTCGGGCTAGACTGTTCCCATGAGGCACAGTGTCAGACTGATTTGCATATGGCCATGTGTGAACTGGGGTGGCTGAGTGGGCTAAAGAACAGTGATGGATTAAACCCAGATCAGTTGACTGGGGGTGAGTGCTTGCAATGTTCAACACTCCGTCCATCATTTCCTTTGGTTTTTGCTTTGTTCGCTATAAGTTGGCAGGGTATGCTCAGACGTGAGTCCCTTGCTCACTTTGCCACTGGATTCAAGCAAGCCTGGCTGAAGACGGCTGAAATGCCAGAAACGGTCCTAGGAAGCTTGTTTCCGGTCCTGGGAAGACATGGCTTGGCAGTTCGGGCTGGACTGTTCCCATGAGACACTGGGTCAGACTGATTTGCATATGGCCATGTCTGAACTGGGGTTGCTGAGTGGGCTGAAGAACGGTGATGGATTAAACCCAGATCAGTTGACTGGGGTGAGTGCTTGCAATGTTCAACACTCCGTCCATCATTTCCTTTGGTTTTTGCTTTGTTCGCCATAAGTTGGCAGGGTATGCTCAGACGTGAGTCCCTTGCTCACTTTGCCACTGGATTCGAGCAAGCCTGGCTGAAGACGGCTGAAATGCCAGAAACCGGTCCTAGGAAGCTTGTTTCCGGTCCAGGGAAGACATGGCTTGGCAGTTCGGGCTGGACTGTTCCCATGAGGCACAGCGTCAGACTGATTTGCATATTGCCATGTCTGAACTGGGGTGGCTGAGTGGGCTAAAGAACGGTGATGGATTAAACCCAGATCAATTGACTGGGGGTGAGTGCGTGCAATGTTCAACACTCCGTCCATCATTTCCTTTGGTTTTTGCTTTGTTCGCCATAAGTTGGCAGGGTATGCTCAGACGTGAGTCCCTTGCTCACTTTGCCACTGGATTCAAGCAAGCCTGGCTGAAGATGGCTGAAATGCCAGAAACCGGTCCTAGGAAGCTTGTTTCCGGTCCAGTGAAGACATGGCTTGGCTGTTCGGGCTGGACTGTTCCCATGAGGCACAGGGTCAGACAGATTTGCATATGGCCATGTCTGAACTGGGGTGGCTGAGTGGGCTAAAGAACGGTGATGGATTAAACCCAGATCAGTTGACTGGGGGTGAGTGCTTGCAATGTTCAACACTCCGTCCATCATTTCCTTTGGTTTTTGCTTTGTTCGCCATGAGTTGGCAGGGTATGCTCAGACGTGAGTCCCTTGCTCACTTTGCCACTGGATTCAAGCAAGCCTGGCTGAAGACGGCTGAAATGCCAGAAACCGGTCCTAGGAAGCTTGTTTCCGGTCCAGGCAAGACATGGCTTGGCAGTTCGGGCTAGACTGTTCCCATGAGGCACAGTGTCAGACTGATTTGCATATGGCCATGTGTGAACTGGGGTGGCTGAGTGGGCTAAAGAACAGTGATGGATTAAACCCAGATCAGTTGACTGGGGGTGAGTGCTTGCAATGTTCAACACTCCGTCCATCATTTCCTTTGGTTTTTGCTTTGTTCGCTATAAGTTGGCAGGGTATGCTCAGACGTGAGTCCCTTGCTCACTTTGCCACTGGATTCAAGCAAGCCTAGCTGAAGACGGCTGAAATGCCAGAAACGGTCCTAGGAATCTTGTTTCCGGTCCTGGGAAGACATGGCTTGGCAGTTCGGGCTGGACTGTTCCCATGAGACACAGGGTCAGACTGATTTGCATATGGCCATGTCTGAACTGGGGTGGCTGAGTGGGCTGAAGAACGGTGATGGATTAAACCCAGATCAGTTGACTGGGGTGAGTGCTTGCAATGTTCAACACTCCGTCCATCATTTCCTTTGGTTTTTGCTTTGTTCGCCATAAGTTGGCAGGGTATGCTCAGACGTGAGTCCCTTGCTCACTTTGCCACTGGATTCGAGCAAGCCTGGCTGAAGACGGCTGAAATGCCAGAAACCGGTCCTAGGAAGCTTGTTTCCGGTCCAGGGAAGACATGGCTTGGCAGTTCGGGCTGGACTGTTCCCATGAGGCACAGCGTCAGACTGATTTGCATATTGCCATGTCTGAACTGGGGTGGCTGAGTGGGCTAAAGAACGGTGATGGATTAAACCCAGATCAATTGACTGGGGGTGAGTGCGTGCAATGTTCAACACTCCGTCCATCATTTCCTTTGGTTTTTGCTTTGTTCGCCATAAGTTGGCAGGGTATGCTCAGACGTGAGTCCCTTGCTCACTTTGCCACTGGATTCAAGCAAGCCTGGCTGAAGACGGCTGAAATGCCAGAAACCGGTCCTAGGAAGCTTGTTTCTGGTCCAGGGAAGACATGGCTTGGCAGTTCAGGCTGGACTGTTCCCATGAGGCACAGGGTCAGACTGATTTGCATATGGCCATGTATGAACTGGGGTGGCTGAGTGGGCTAAAGAACAGTGATGGATTAAACCCAGATCAGTTGACTGGGGGTGAGTGCTTGCAATGTTCAACACTCCGTCCATCATTTCCTTTGGTTTTTGCTTTGTTCGCCATAAGTTGGCAGGGTATGCTCAGACGTGAGTCCCTTGCTCACTTTGCCACTGGATTCAAGCAAGCCTGGCTGAAGACGGCTGAAATGCCAGAAACCGGTCCTAGGAAGCTTGTTTCCGGTCCAGGGAAGACATGGCTTGGCAGTTCGGGCTGGACTGTTCCCATGAGGCACAGCGTCAGACTGATTTGCATATTGCCATGTCTGAACTGGGGTGGCTGAGTGGGCTAAAGAACGGTGATGGATTAAACCCAGATCAATTGACTGGGGGTGAGTGCGTGCAATGTTCAACACTCCGTCCATCATTTCCTTTGGTTTTTGCTTTGTTCGCCATAAGTTGGCAGGGTATGCTCAGACGTGAGTCCCTTGCTCACTTTGCCACTGGATTCAAGCAAGCCTGGCTGAAGACGGCTGCAATGCCAGAAACCGGTCCTAGGAAGCTTGTTTCTGGTCCAGGGAAGACATGGCTTGGCAGTTCAGGCTGGACTGTTCCCATGAGGCACAGGGTCAGACTGATTTGCATATGGCCATGTGTGAACTGGGGTGGCTGAGTGGGCTAAAGAACGGTGATGGATTAAACCCAGATCAGTTGACTGGGGGTGAGTGCTTGCAATGTTCAACACTCCGTCCATCATTTCCTTTGGTTTTTGCTTTGTTCGCCATAAGTTGGCAGGGTATGCTCAGACGTGAGTCCCTTGCTCACTTTGCCACTGGATTCAAGCAAGGCTGGCTGAAGACGGCTGAAATGCCAGAAACCGGTTCTAGGAAGCTTGTTTCCGGTCCAGGGAAGACATGGCTTGGCAGTTCGGGCTGGACTGTTCCCATGAGGCACAGGGTCAGACTGATTTGCATATGGCTATGTCTGAACTGGGGTGGCTGAGTGGGATAACGAACGGTGATGGATTAAACCCAGATCAGTTGACTGGGGGTGAGTGCTTGCAATGTTCAACACTCCGTCCATCATTTCCTTTGCTTTTTGCTTTGTTCGCCATAAGTTGGCAGGGTATGCTCAGACGTGAGTCCCTTGCTCAATTTGCCACTGGATTCAAGCAAGCCTGGCTGTAGACTGCTGAAATACCAGAAACCGGTCCTAGGAAGCTTGTTTCCGGTCCAGGGAAGACATGGCTTGGCAGTTCGAGCTGGACTGTTCCCATGAGGCACAGGGTCAGACTGATTTGCATATGGCTATGTCTGAACTGGGGTGGCTGAGTGGGCTAAAGAACGGTGATTGATTAAACCCAGATCAGTTGACTGGGGGTGAGTGCTTGCAATGTTCAACACTCCGTCCATCATTTCCTTTGGTTTTTGCTTTGTTCGCGATAAGTTGGCAGGGTATGCTCAGACGTGAGTCCCTTGCTCACTTTGCCACTGGATTCAAGCAAGCCTGGCTGAAGACGGCTGAAATGCCAGAAACCGGTCCTAGGAAGCTTGTTTCTGGTCCAGGGAAGACATGGCTTGGCAGTTCGGGCTGGACTGTTCCCATGAGGCACAGGGTCAGACTGATTTGCATATGGCCATGTCTGAACTGGGGTGGCTGAGTGGGCTAAGGAACGGTGATGGATTAAACCCAGATCAGTTGACTGGGGTGAGTGCTTGCAATGTTCAACACTCCGTCCATCATTTCCTTTGGTTTTTGCTTTGTTCGCCATAAGTTGGCAGGGTATGCTCAGACGTGAGTCCCTTGCTGACTTTGCCACTGGATTCAAGCAAGCCTGGCTGAAGGCGGCTGAAATGCCAGAAACCGGTCCTAGGAAGCTTGTTTCCGGTCCAGTGAAGACATGGCTTGGCTGTTCGGGCTGGACTGTTCCCATGAGGCACAGGGTCAGACAGATTTGCATATGGCCATGTCTGAACTGGGGTGGTTGAGTGGGCTAAAGAACGGTGATGGATTAAACCCAGATCAGTTGACTGGGGGTGAGTGCTTGCAATGTTCAACACTCCGTCCATCATTTCCTTTGGTTTTTGCTTTGTTCGCCATGAGTTGGCAGGGTATGCTCAGACGTGAGTCCCTTGCTCACTTTGCCACTGGATTCAAGCAAGCCTGGCTGAAGACTGCTGAAATGCCAGAAACCGGTCCTAGGAAGCTTGTTTCCGGTCCAGGCAAGACATGGCTTGGCAGTTCGGGCTGGACTGTTCCCATGAGGCACAGTGTCAGACTGATTTGCATATGGCCATGTGTGAACTGGGGTGGCTGAGTGGGCTAAAGAACAGTGATGGATTAAACCCAGATCAGTTGACTGGGGGTGAGTTCTTGCAATGTTCAATACTCCGTCCATCATTTCCTTTGGTTTTGCTTTGTTCGCCATAAATTGGCAGGGTATGCTCAGACGTGAGTCCCTTGCTCACTTTGCCACTGGATTCAAGAAAGCCGGGCTGAAAACGGCTGAAATGCCAGAAACCGGTCCTAGGAAGCTTGTTTCCGGGCCAGGGAAGACATGGCTTGGCAGTTCGGGCTGGACTGTTCCCATGAGGCAAAGGGTCAGACTGATTTGCATATGGCCATGTCTGAACTGGGGTGGCTGAGTGGGCTAAAGAACGGTGATGGATTAAACCCAGATCAATTGACTGGGGGTGAGTGCGTGCAATGTTCAACACTCCGTCCATCATTTCCTTTGGTTTTTGCTTTGTTCGCCATAAGTTGGCAGGGTATGCTCAGACGTGAGTCCCTTGCTCACTTTGCCACTGGATTCAAGCAAGCCTGGCTGAAGACGGCTGAAATGCCAGAAACCTGTCCTAGGAAGCTTGTTTCCAGTCCAGGAAAGACATGGCTTGGCAGTTCAGGCTGGACTGTTCCCATGAGGCACAGGGTCAGACTGATTTGCATATGGCCATGTCTGAACTGGGGTGGCTGAGTGGGCTAAAGAACGGTGATGGATTAAACCCAGATCAGTTGACTGGGGGTGAGTGCTTGCAATGTTCAACACTCCGTCCATCATTTCCTTTGGTTTTTGCTTTGTTCGCCATAAGTTGGCAGGGTATGCTCAGACGTGAGTCCCTTGCTGACTTTGCCACTGGATTCAAGCAAGCCTAGCTGAAGACGGCTGAAATGCCAGAAACGGTCCTAGGAATCTTGTTTCCGGTCCTGGGAAGACATGGCTTGGCAGTTCGGGCTGGACTGTTCCCATGAGACACAGGGTCAGACTGATTTGCATATGGCCATGTCTGAACTGGGGTGGCTGAGTGGGCTGAAGAACGGTGATGGATTAAACCCAGATCAGTTGACTGGGGTGAGTGCTTGCAATGTTCAACACTCCGTCCATCATTTCCTTTGGTTTTTGCTTTGTTCGCCATAAGTTGGCAGGGTATGCTCAGACGTGAGTCCCTTGCTCACTTTGCCACTGGATTCGAGCAAGCCTGGCTGAAGACGGCTGAAATGCCAGAAACCGGTCCTAGGAAGCTTGTTTCCGGTCCAGGGAAGACATGGCTTGGCAGTTCGGGCTGGACTGTTCCCATGAGGCACAGCGTCAGACTGATTTGCATATTGCCATGTCTGAACTGGGGTGGCTGAGTGGGCTAAAGAACGGTGATGGATTAAACCCAGATCAATTGACTGGGGGTGAGTGCGTGCAATGTTCAACACTCCGTCCATCATTTCCTTTGGTTTTTGCTTTGTTCGCCATAAGTTGGCAGGGTATGCTCAGACGTGAGTCCCTTGCTCACTTTGCCACTGGATTCAAGCAAGCCTGGCTGAAGACGGCTGAAATGCCAGAAACCGGTCCTAGGAAGCTTGTTTCTGGTCCAGGGAAGACATGGCTTGGCAGTTCAGGCTGGACTGTTCCCATGAGGCACAGGGTCAGACTGATTTGCATATGGCCATGTATGAACTGGGGTGGCTGAGTGGGCTAAAGAACAGTGATGGATTAAACCCAGATCAGTTGACTGGGGGTGAGTGCTTGCAATGTTCAACACTCCGTCCATCATTTCCTTTGGTTTTTGCTTTGTTCGCCATAAGTTGGCAGGGTATGCTCAGACGTGAGTCCCTTGCTCACTTTGCCACTGGATTCAAGCAAGCCTGGCTGAAGACGGCTGAAATGCCAGAAACCGGTCCTAGGAAGCTTGTTTCCGGTCCAGGGAAGACATGGCTTGGCAGTTCGGGCTGAACTGTTCCCATGAGGCACAGGGTCAGACTGATTTGCATATGGCTATGTCTGAACTGGGGTGGCTGAGTGGGATAACGAACGGTGATGGATTAAACCCAGATCAGTTGACTGGGGGTGAGTGCTTGCAATGTTCAACACTCCGTCCATCATTTCCTTTGCTTTTTGCTTTGTTCGCCATAAGTTGGCAGGGTATGCTCAGACGTGAGTCCCTTGCTCAATTTGCCACTGGATTCAAGCAAGCCTGGCTGTAGACTGCTGAAATACCAGAAACCGGTCCTAGGAAGCTTGTTTCCGGTCCAGGGAAGACATGGCTTGGCAGTTCGAGCTGGACTGTTCCCATGAGGCACAGGGTCAGACTGATTTGCATATGGCTATGTCTGAACTGGGGTGGCTGAGTGGGCTAAAGAACGGTGATTGATTAAACCCAGATCAGTTGACTGGGGGTGAGTGCTTGCAATGTTCAACACTCCGTCCATCATTTCCTTTGGTTTTTGCTTTGTTCGCGATAAGTTGGCAGGGTATGCTCAGACGTGAGTCCCTTGCTCACTTTGCCACTGGATTCAAGCAAGCCTGGCTGAAGACGGCTGAAATGCCAGAAACCGGTCCTAGGAAGCTTGTTTCTGGTCCAGGGAAGACATGGCTTGGCAGTTCGGGCTGGACTGTTCCCATGAGGCACAGGGTCAGACTGATTTGCATATGGCCATGTCTGAACTGGGGTGGCTGAGTGGGCTAAGGAACGGTGATGGATTAAACCCAGATCAGTTGACTGGGGTGAGTGCTTGCAATGTTCAACACTCCGTCCATCATTTCCTTTGGTTTTTGCTTTGTTCGCCATAAGTTGGCAGGGTATGCTCAGACGTGAGTCCCTTGCTGACTTTGCCACTGGATTCAAGCAAGCCTGGCTGAAGGCGGCTGAAATGCCAGAAACCGGTCCTAGGAAGCTTGTTTCCGGTCCAGTGAAGACATGGCTTGGCTGTTCGGGCTGGACTGTTCCCATGAGGCACAGGGTCAGACAGATTTGCATATGGCCATGTCTGAACTGTGGTGGTTGAGTGGGCTAAAGAACGGTGATGGATTAAACCCAGATCAGTTGACTGGGGGTGAGTGCTTGCAATGTTCAACACTCCGTCCATCATTTCCTTTGGTTTTTGCTTTGTTCGCCATGAGTTGGCAGGGTATGCTCAGACGTGAGTCCCTTGCTCACTTTGCCACTGGATTCAAGCAAGCCTGGCTGAAGACTGCTGAAATGCCAGAAACCGGTCCTAGGAAGCTTGTTTCCGGTCCAGGCAAGACATGGCTTGGCAGTTCGGGCTGGACTGTTCCCATGAGGCACAGTGTCAGACTGATTTGCATATGGCCATGTGTGAACTGGGGTGGCTGAGTGGGCTAAAGAACAGTGATGGATTAAACCCAGATCAGTTGACTGGGGGTGAGTTCTTGCAATGTTCAATACTCCGTCCATCATTTCCTTTGGTTTTGCTTTGTTCGCCATAAATTGGCAGGGTATGCTCAGACGTGAGTCCCTTGCTCACTTTGCCACTGGATTCAAGAAAGCCGGGCTGAAAACGGCTGAAATGCCAGAAACCGGTCCTAGGAAGCTTGTTTCCGGGCCAGGGAAGACATGGCTTGGCAGTTCGGGCTGGACTGTTCCCATGAGGCACAGGGTCAGACTGATTTGCATATGGCCATGTCTGAACTGGGGTGGCTGAGTGGGCTAAAGAACGGTGATGGATTAAACCCAGATCAATTGACTGGGGGTGAGTGCGTGCAATGTTCAACACTCCGTCCATCATTTCCTTTGGTTTTTGCTTTGTTCGCCATAAGTTGGCAGGGTATGCTCAGACGTGAGTCCCTTGCTCACTTTGCCACTGGATTCAAGCAAGCCTGGCTGAAGACGGCTGAAATGCCAGAAACCTGTCCTAGGAAGCTTGTTTCCAGTCCAGGAAAGACATGGCTTGGCAGTTCAGGCTGGACTGTTCCCATGAGGCACAGGGTCAGACTGATTTGCATATGGCCATGTCTGAACTGGGGTGGCTGAGTGGGCTAAAGAACGGTGATGGATTAAACCCAGATCAGTTGACTGGGGGTGAGTGCTTGCAATGTTCAACACTCCGTCCATCATTTCCTTTGGTTTTTGCTTTGTTCGCCATAAGTTGGCAGGGTATGCTCAGACGTGAGTCCCTTGCTCACTTTGCCACTGGTTTCAAGCAAGCCTGGCTGAAGATGGCTGAAATGCCAGAAACCGGTCCTAGGAACCTTATTTCCGGTCCAGGGAAGACATGGCTTGGCAGTTTGGGCTGGACTGCTCCCATGAGGCACAGGGTCAAACTGATTTGCATATGGCCATGTCTGAACTGGGGTGGCTGAGTGGGCTAAAGAGCGGTGATGGATTAAACCCAGATTAGTTGACTGGGGGTGAGCGCTTGCAATGTTCAACACTCTGTCCATCATTTCCTTTGGTTTTTGCTTTGTTCGCCATAAGTTGGCAGGGTATGCTCAGACGTGAGTCCCTTGCTCTCTTTGCCACTGGATTCAAGCAAGCCTGGCTGAAGACGGCTGAAATGCCAGAAACCGGTCCTAGGAAGCTTGTTTCCGGTCCAGGAAAGACATGGCTTGGCAGTTCAGGCTGGACTGTTCCCATGAGGCACAGGGTCAGACTGATTTGCATATGGCCATGCCTGAACATGGGTGGCTGAGTGGGCTAAAGAACGGTGATGGATTAAACCCAGATCAGTTGACTGGGGGTGAGTGCTTGCAATGTTCAACACTCCGTCCATCATTTCCTTTGGTTTTTGCTTTGTTCGCAATAAGTTGGCACGGTATGCTCAGACGTGAGTCCCTTGCTCACTTTGCCACTGGATTCAAGGAAGCCTGGCTGAAGATGGCTGAAATGCCAGAAACCGGTCCTAGGAAGCTTGTTTCCGGTCCAGGGAAGACATGGCTTGGCAGTTCGGGCTGGACTGGTCCCATGAGGCACAGGGTCAGACTGATTTGCATATGGCCATGTCTGAACTGGGGTGGCTGAGTGGGCTAAAGAACGGTGATCGATTAAACCCAGATCAGTTGACTGGGGGTGAGTGCTTGCAATGTTCAACACTCCGTCCATCATTTCCTTTGGTTTTTGCTTTGTTCGCCATAAGTTGGCAGGGTATGCTCAGACGTGAGTTCCTTGCTCACTTTGCCACTGGATTCAAGCAAGCCTGGCTGAAGATGGCTGAAATGCCAGAAACCGGTCCTAGGAAGCTTGTTTCCGGTCCAGTGAAGACATGGCTTGGCTGTTCGGGCTGGACTGTTCCCATGAGGCACAGGGTCAGACAGATTTGCATATGGCCATGTCTGAACTGGGGTGGCTGAGTGGGCTAAACAACAGTGATGGATTAAACCCAGATCAGTTGACGGGGGGTGAGTGCTTGCAATGTTCAACACTCCGTCCATCATTTACTTTGGTTTTTGCTTTGTTCACCATGAGTTGGCAGGGTATGCTCAGACGTGAGTCCCTTGCTCACTTTGCCACTGGATTCAAGCAAGCCTGGCTGAAGACGGCTGAAATGCCAGAATCCGGTTCTAGGAAGCTTGTTTCCGGTCCAGGGAAGACATGGCTTGGCAGTTCGGGCTGGACTGTTCCCATGAGGCACAGGGTCAGACTCATTTGCATATGGCTATGTCTGAACTGGGGTGGCTGAGTGGGCTAAAGAACGGTGATGGATTAAACCCAGATCAGTTGACTGGGGGTGAGTGCTTGCAATGTTCAATACTCCGTCCATCATTTCCTTTGGTTTTGCTTTGTTCGCCATAAATTGGCAGGGTATGCTCAGACGTGAGTCCCTTGCTCACTTTGCCACTGGATTCAAGCAAGCCGGGCTGAAGACGGCTGAAATGCCAGAAACCGGTCCTAGGAAGCTTGTTTCCGGTCCAGGGAAGACATGGCTTGGCAGTTCGGGCTGGACTGTTCCCATGAGGCACAGGGTCTGACTGATTTGCATATGGCCATGTCTGAACTGGGGTGGATGAGTGGGCTAAAGAACGGTGATGGATTAAACCCAGATCAGTTGACTGGGGGTGAGTGCTTGCAATGTTCAACACTCCGTCCATCATTTCCTTTGGTTTTTGCTTTGTTCGCCATAAGTTGGCAGGGTATGCTCAGACGTGAGTCCCTTGCTCACTTTGCCACTGGATTCAAGCAAGCCTGGCTGAAGACGGCTGAAATGCCAGAAACCGGTCCTAGGAAGCTTGTTTCCGGTCCAGGAAAGACATGGCTTGGAAGTTCAGGCTGGACTGTTCCCATGAGGCACAGGGTCAGACTGATTTGCATATGGCCATGTCTGAACTGGGGTGGCTGAGTGGGCTAAAGAACGGTGATGGATTAAACCCAGATCAGTTGACTGGGGGTGAGTTCTTGCAATGTTCAACACTCCGTCCATCATTTCCTTTGGTTTTTGCTTTGTTCGCCATAAGTTGGCAGGGTATGCTCAGACGTGAGTCCCTTGCTCACTTTGCCACTGGATTCAAGCAAGCCTGGCTGAAGACGGCTGAAATGCCAGAAAACGGTCCTAGGAAGCTTGTTTCCGGTACAGGGAAGACATGGCTTGGCAGTTCGGGCTGGACTGGTCCCATGAGGCACAGGGTCAGACTGATTTGCATATGGCCATGTCTGAACTGGGGTGGCTGAGTGGGCTAAAGAACGGTGATGGATTAAACCCAGATCAATTGACTGGGGGTGAGTGCGTGCAATGTTCAACACTCCGTCCATCATTTCCTTTGGTTTTTGCTTTGTTCGCCATAAGTTGGCAGGGTATGCTCAGACGTGAGTCCCTTGCTCACATTGCCACTGGATTCAAGCAAGCCTGGCTGAAGACGGCTGAAATGCCAGAAACCGGTCCTAGGACGCTTGTTTCCGGTCCAGGGAAGACATGGGTTGGCAGTTCAGGCTGGACTGTTCCCATGAGGCACAGGGTCAGACTGATTTGCATATGGCCATGTCTGAACTGGGGTGGCTGAGTGGGCTAAAGAACGGTGATGGATTAAACCCAGATCAGTTGACTGGGGGTGAGTGCTTGCAATGTTCAACACTCCGTCCATCATTTCCTTTGGTTTTTGCTTTGTTCGCCATAAGTTGGCAGGGTATGCTCAGACGTGAGTCCCTTGCTCACTTTGCCACTGGATTCAAGCAAGCCTGGCTGAAGATGGCTGAAATGCCAGAAACCGGTCCTAGGAAGCTTGTTTCCGGTCCAGTGAAGACATGGCTTGGCTGTTCGGGCTGGACTGTTCCCATGAGGCACAGGGTCAGACAGATTTGCATATGGCCATGTCTGAACTGGGGTGGCTGAGTGGGCTAAAGAACGGTGATGGATTAAACCCAGATCAGTTGACTGGGGGTGAGTGCTTGCAATGTTCAACACTCCGTCCATCATTTCCTTTGGTTTTTGCTTTGTTCGCCATGAGTTGGCAGGGTATGCTCAGACGTGAGTCCCTTGCTCACTTTGCCACTGGATTCAAGCAAGCCTGGGTGAAGACGGCTGAAATGCCAGAAACCGGTCCTAGGAAGCTTGTTTCCGGTCCAGGGAAGAAATGGCTTGGCAGTTTGGGCTGGACTGTTCCTATGAGGCACATGGTCAGACTGATTTGCATATGGCCATGTCTGAACTGGGGTGGCTGAGTGGGCTAAAGAACGGTGATGGATTAAACCCAGATCAGTTGACTGGGGTGAGTGCTTGCAATGTTCAACACTCCGTCCATCATTTCCTTTGGTTTTTGCTTTGTTCGCCATAAGTTGGCAGGGTATGCTCAGACGTGAGTCCCTTGCTCACTTTGCCACTGGATTCAAGCAAGCCTGGCTGAAGATGGCTGAAATGCCAGAAACCGGTCCTAGGAAGCTTGTTTCCGGTCCAGTGAAGACATGGCTTGGCTGTTCGGGCTGGACTGTTCCCATGAGGCACAGGGTCAGACTGATTTGCATATGGCCATGTCTGAACTGGGGTGGCTGAGTGGGCTAAGGAACGGTGATGGATTAAACCCAGATCAGTTGACTGGGGTGAGTGCTTGCAATGTTCAACACTCCGTCCATCATTTCCTTTGGTTTTTGCTTTGTTCGCCATAAGTTGGCAGGGTATGCTCAGACGTGAGTCCCTTGCTGACTTTGCCACTGGATTCAAGCAAGCCTGGCTGAAGGCGGCTGAAATGCCAGAAACCGGTCCTAGGAAGCTTGTTTCCGGTCCAGTGAAGACATGGCTTGGCTGTTCGGGCTGGACTGTTCCCATGAGGCACAGGGTCAGACAGATTTGCATATGGCCATGTCTGAACTGGGGTGGTTGAGTGGGCTAAAGAACGGTGATGGATTAAACCCAGATCAGTTGACTGGGGGTGAGTGCTTGCAATGTTCAACACTCCGTCCATCATTTCCTTTGGTTTTTGCTTTGTTCGCCATGAGTTGGCAGGGTATGCTCAGACGTGAGTCCCTTGCTCACTTTGCCACTGGATTCAAGCAAGCCTGGCTGAAGACTGCTGAAATGCCAGAAACCGGTCCTAGGAAGCTTGTTTCCGGTCCAGGCAAGACATGGCTTGGCAGTTCGGGCTGGACTGTTCCCATGAGGCACAGTGTCAGACTGATTTGCATATGGCCATGTGTGAACTGGGGTTGCTGAGTTGGCTAAAGAACAGTGATGGATTAAACCCAGATCAGTTGACTGGGGGTGAGTTCTTGCAATGTTCAATACTCCGTCCATCATTTCCTTTGGTTTTGCTTTGTTCGCCATAAATTGGCAGGGTATGCTCAGACGTGAGTCCCTTGCTCACTTTGCCACTGGATTCAAGCAAGCCGGGCTGAAAACGGCTGAAATGCCAGAAACCGGTCCTAGGAAGCTTGTTTCCGGGCCAGGGAAGACATGGCTTGGCAGTTCGGGCTGGACTGTTCCCATGAGGCACAGGGTCAGACTGATTTGCATATGGCCATGTCTGAACTGGGGTGGCTGAGTGGGCTAAAGAACGGTGATGGATTAAACCCAGATCAATTGACTGGGGGTGAGTGCGTGCAATGTTCAACACTCCGTCCATCATTTCCTTTGGTTTTTGCTTTGTTCGCCATAAGTTGGCAGGGTATGCTCAGACGTGAGTCCCTTGCTCACTTTGCCACTGGATTCAAGCAAGCCTGGCTGAAGACGGCTGAAATGCCAGAAACCTGTCCTAGGAAGCTTGTTTCCAGTCCAGGAAAGACATGGCTTGGCAGTTCAGGCTGGACTGTTCCCATGAGGCACAGGGTCAGACTGATTTGCATATGGCCATGTCTGAACTGGGGTGGCTGAGTGGGCTAAAGAACGGTGATGGATTAAACCCAGATCAGTTGACTGGGGGTGAGTGCTTGCAATGTTCAACACTCTGTCCATCATTTCCTTTGGTTTTTGCTTTGTTCGCCATAAGTTGGCAGGGTATGCTCAGACGTGAGTCCCTTGCTCACTTTGCCACTGGTTTCAAGCAAGCCTGGCTGAAGATGGCTGAAATGCCAGAAACCGGTCCTAGGAACCTTATTTCCGGTCCAGGGAAGACATGGCTTGGCAGTTTGGGCTGGACTGCTCCCATGAGGCACAGGGTCAAACTGATTTGCATATGGCCATGTCTGAACTGGGGTGGCTGAGTGGGCTAAAGAGCGGTGATGGATTAAACCCAGATTAGCTGACTGGGGGTGAGCGCTTGCAATGTTCAACACTCTGTCCATCATTTCCTTTGGTTTTTGCTTTGTTCGCCATAAGTTGGCAGGGTATGCTCAGACGTGAGTCCCTTGCTCTCTTTGCCACTGGATTCAAGCAAGCCTGGCTGAAGACGGCTGAAATGCCAGAAACCGGTCCTAGGAAGCTTGTTTCCGGTCCAGGAAAGACATGGCTTGGCAGTTCAGGCTGGACTGTTCCCATGAGGCACAGGGTCAGACTGATTTGCATATGGCCATGCCTGAACATGGGTGGCTGAGTGGGCTAAAGAACGGTGATGGATTAAACCCAGATCAGTTGACTGGGGGTGAGTGCTTGCAATGTTCAACACTCCGTCCATCATTTCCTTTGGTTTTTGCTTTGTTCGCAATAAGTTGGCAGGGTATGCTCAGACGTGAGTCCCTTGCTCACTTTGCCACTGGATTCAAGGAAGCCTGGCTGAAGATGGCTGAAATGCCAGAAACCGGTCCTAGGAAGCTTGTTTCCGGTCCAGGGAAGACATGGCTTGGCAGTTCGGGCTGGACTGGTCCCATGAGGCACAGGGTCAGACTGATTTGCATATGGCCATGTCTGAACTGGGGTGGCTGAGTGGGCTAAAGAACGGTGATGGATTAAACCCAGATCAGTTGACTGGGGGTGAGTGCTTGCAATGTTCAACACTCCGTCCATCATTTCCTTTGGTTTTTGCTTTGTTCGCCATAAGTTGGCAGGGTATGCTCAGACGTGAGTCCCTTGCTCACTTTGCCACTGGATTCAAGCAAGCCTGGCTGAAGATGGCTGAAATGCCAGAAACCGGTCCTAGGAAGCTTGTTTCCGGTCCAGTGAAGACATGGCTTGGCTGTTCGGGCTGGACTGTTCCCATGAGGCACAGGGTCAGACAGATTTGCATATGGCCATGTCTGAACTGGGGTGGCTGAGTGGGCTAAACAACGGTGATGGATTAAACCCAGATCAGTTGACGGGGGGTGAGTGCTTGCAATGTTCAACACTCCGTCCATCATTTACTTTGGTTTTTGCTTTGTTCACCATGAGTTGGCAGGGTATGCTCAGACGTGAGTCCCTTGCTCACTTTGCCACTGGATTCAAGCAAGCCTGGCTGAAGACGGCTGAAATGCCAGAATCCGGTTCTAGGAAGCTTGTTTCCGGTCCAGGGAAGACATGGCTTGGCAGTTCGGGCTGGACTGTTCCCATGAGGCACAGGGTCAGACTCATTTGCATATGGCTATGTCTGAACTGGGGTGGCTGAGTGGGCTAAAGAACGGTGATGGATTAAACCCAGATCAGTTGACTGGGGGTGAGTGCTTGCAATGTTCAATACTCCGTCCATCATTTCCTTTGGTTTTGCTTTGTTCGCCATAAATTGGCAGGGTATGCTCAGACGTGAGTCCCTTGCTCACTTTGCCACTGGATTCAAGCAAGCCGGGCTGAAGACGGCTGAAATGCCAGAAACCGGTCCTAGGAAGCTTGTTTCCGGTCCAGGGAAGACATGGCTTGGCAGTTCGGGCTGGACTGTTCCCATGAGGCACAGGGTCTGACTGATTTGCATATGGCCATGTCTGAACTGGGGTGGCTGAGTGGGCTAAAGAACGGTGATGGATTAAACCCAGATCAGTTGACTGGGGGTGAGTGCTTGCAATGTTCAACACTCCGTCCATCATTTCCTTTGGTTTTTGCTTTGTTCGCCATAAGTTGGCAGGGTATGCTCAGACGTGAGTCCCTTGCTCACTTTGCCACTGGATTCAAGCAAGCCTGGCTGAAGACGGCTGAAATGCCAGAAACCGGTCCTAGGAAGCTTGTTTCCGGTCCAGGAAAGACATGGCTTGGAAGTTCAGGCTGGACTGTTCCCATGAGGCACAGGGTCAGACTGATTCGCATATGGCCATGTCTGAACTGGGGTGGCTGAGTGGGCTAAAGAACGGTGATGGATTAAACCCAGATCAGTTGACTGGGGGTGAGTTCTTGCAATGTTCAACACTCCGTCCATCATTTCCTTTGGTTTTTGCTTTGTTCGCCATAAGTTGGCAGGGTATGCTCAGACGTGAGTGCCTTGCTCACTTTGCCACTGGATTCAAGCAAGCCTGGCTGAAGACGGCTGAAATGCCAGAAAACGGTCCTAGGAAGCTTGTTTCCGGTACAGGGAAGACATGGCTTGGCAGTTCGGGCTGGACTGGTCCCATGAGGCACAGGGTCAGACTGATTTGCATATGGCCATGTCTGAACTGGGGTGGCTGAGTGGGCTAAAGAACGGTGATGGATTAAACCCAGATCAATTGACTGGGGGTGAGTGCGTGCAATGTTCAACACTCCGTCCATCATTTCCTTTGGTTTTTGCTTTGTTCGCCATAAGTTGGCAGGGTATGCTCAGACGTGAGTCCCTTGCTCGCATTGCCACTGGATTCAAGCAAGCCTGGCTGAAGACGGCTGAAATGCCAGAAACCGGTCCTAGGACGCTTGTTTCCGGTCCAGGGAAGACATGGGTTGGCAGTTCAGGCTGGACTGTTCCCATGAGGCACAGGGTCAGACTGATTTGCATATGGCCATGTCTGAACTGGGGTGGCTGAGTGGGCTAAAGAACGGTGATGGATTAAACCCAGATCAGTTGACTGGGGGTGAGTGCTTGCAATGTTCAACACTCCGTCCATCATTTCCTTTGGTTTTTGCTTTGTTCGCCATAAGTTGGCAGGGTATGCTCAGACGTGAGTCCCTTGCTCACTTTGCCACTGGATTCAAGCAAGCCTGGCTGAAGATGGCTGAAATGCCAGAAACCGGTCCTAGGAAGCTTGTTTCCGGTCCAGTGAAGACATGGCTTGGCTGTTCGGGCTGGACTGTTCCCATGAGGCACAGGGTCAGACAGATTTGCATATGGCCATGTCTGAACTGGGGTGGCTGAGTGGGCTAAAGAACGGTGATGGATTAAACCCAGATCAGTTGACTGGGGGTGAGTGCTTGCAATGTTCAACACTCCGTCCATCATTTCCTTTGGTTTTTGCTTTGTTCGCCATGAGTTGGCAGGGTATGCTCAGACGTGAGTCCCTTGCTCACTTTGCCACTGGATTCAAGCAAGCCTGGGTGAAGACGGCTGAAATGCCAGAAACCGGTCCTAGGAAGCTTGTTTCCGGTCCAGGGAAGAAATGGCTTGGCAGTTTGGGCTGGACTGTTCCTATGAGGCACATGGTCAGACTGATTTGCATATGGCCATGTCTGAACTGGGGTGGCTGAGTGGGCTAAAGAACGGTGATGGATTAAACCCAGATCAGTTGACTGGGGTGAGTGCTTGCAATGTTCAACACTCCGTCCATCATTTCCTTTGGTTTTTGCTTTGTTCGCCATAAGTTGGCAGGGTATGCTCAGACGTGAGTCCCTTGCTCACTTTGCCACTGGATTCAAGCAAGCCTGGCTGAAGATGGCTGAAATGCCAGAAACCGGTCCTAGGAAGCTTGTTTCCGGTCCAGTGAAGACATGGCTTGGCTGTTCGGGCTGGACTGTTCCCATGAGGCACAGGGTCAGACTGATTTGCATATGGCCATGTCTGAACTGGGGTGGCTGAGTGGGCTAAGGAACGGTGATGGATTAAACCCAGATCAGTTGACTGGGGTGAGTGCTTGCAATGTTCAACACTCCGTCCATCATTTCCTTTGGTTTTTGCTTTGTTCGCCATAAGTTGGCAGGGTATGCTCAGACGTGAGTCCCTTGCTGACTTTGCCACTGGATTCAAGCAAGCCTGGCTGAAGGCGGCTGAAATGCCAGAAACCGGTCCTAGGAAGCTTGTTTCCGGTCCAGTGAAGACATGGCTTGGCTGTTCGGGCTGGACTGTTCCCATGAGGCACAGGGTCAGACAGATTTGCATATGGCCATGTCTGAACTGGGGTGGTTGAGTGGGCTAAAGAACGGTGATGGATTAAACCCAGATCAGTTGACTGGGGGTGAGTGCTTGCAATGTTCAACACTCCGTCCATCATTTCCTTTGGTTTTTGCTTTGTTCGCCATGAGTTGGCAGGGTATGCTCAGACGTGAGTCCCTTGCTCACTTTGCCACTGGATTCAAGCAAGCCTGGCTGAAGACTGCTGAAATGCCAGAAACCGGTCCTAGGAAGCTTGTTTCCGGTCCAGGCAAGACATGGCTTGGCAGTTCGGGCTGGACTGTTCCCATGAGGCACAGTGTCAGACTGATTTGCATATGGCCATGTGTGAACTGGGGTGGCTGAGTGGGCTAAAGAACAGTGATGGATTAAACCCAGATCAGTTGACTGGGGGTGAGTTCTTGCAATGTTCAATACTCCGTCCATCATTTCCTTTGGTTTTGCTTTGTTCGCCATAAATTGGCAGGGTATGCTCAGACGTGAGTCCCTTGCTCACTTTGCCACTGGATTCAAGCAAGCCGGGCTGAAAACGGCTGAAATGCCAGAAACCGGTCCTAGGAAGCTTGTTTCCGGGCCAGGGAAGACATGGCTTGGCAGTTCGGGCTGGACTGTTCCCATGAGGCACAGGGTCAGACTGATTTGCATATGGCCATGTCTGAACTGGGGTGGCTGAGTGGGCTAAAGAACGGTGATGGATTAAACCCAGATCAATTGACTGGGGGTGAGTGCGTGCAATGTTCAACACTCCGTCCATCATTTCCTTTGGTTTTTGCTTTGTTCGCCATAAGTTGGCAGGGTATGCTCAGACGTGAGTCCCTTGCTCACTTTGCCACTGGATTCAAGCAAGCCTGGCTGAAGACGGCTGAAATGCCAGAAACCTGTCCTAGGAAGCTTGTTTCCAGTCCAGGAAAGACATGGCTTGGCAGTTCAGGCTGGACTGTTCCCATGAGGCACAGGGTCAGACTGATTTGCATATGGCCATGTCTGAACTGGGGTGGCTGAGTGGGCTAAAGAACGGTGATGGATTAAACCCAGATCAGTTGACTGGGGGTGAGTGCTTGCAATGTTCAACACTCCGTCCATCATTTCCTTTGGTTTTTGCTTTGTTCGCCATAAGTTGGCAGGGTATGCTCAGACGTGAGTCCCTTGCTCACTTTGCCACTGGTTTCAAGCAAGCCTGGCTGAAGATGGCTGAAATGCCAGAAACCGGTCCTAGGAACCTTATTTCCGGTCCAGGGAAGACATGGCTTGGCAGTTTGGGCTGGACTGCTCCCATGAGGCACAGGGTCAAACTGATTTGCATATGGCCATGTCTGAACTGGGGTGGCTGAGTGGGCTAAAGAGCGGTGATGGATTAAACCCAGATTAGTTGACTGGGGGTGAGCGCTTGCAATGTTCAACACTCTGTCCATCATTTCCTTTGGTTTTTGCTTTGTTCGCCATAAGTTGGCAGGGTATGCTCAGACGTGAGTCCCTTGCTCTCTTTGCCACTGGATTCAAGCAAGCCTGGCTGAAGACGGCTGAAATGCCAGAAACCGGGCCTAGGAAGCTTGTTTCCGGTCCAGGAAAGACATGGCTTGGCAGTTCAGGCTGGACTGTTCCCATGAGGCACAGGGTCAGACTGATTTGCATATGGCCATGCCTGAACATGGGTGGCTGAGTGGGCTAAAGAACGGTGATGGATTAAACCCAGATCAGTTGACTGGGGGTGAGTGCTTGCAATGTTCAACACTCCGTCCATCATTTCCTTTGGTTTTTGCTTTGTTCGCAATAAGTTGGCAGGGTATGCTCAGACGTGAGTCCCTTGCTCACTTTGCCACTGGATTCAAGGAAGCCTGGCTGAAGATGGCTGAAATGCCAGAAACCGGTCCTAGGAAGCTTGTTTCCGGTCCAGGGAAGACATGGCTTGGCAGTTCGGGCTGGACTGGTCCCATGAGGCACAGGGTCAGACTGATTTGCATATGGCCATGTCTGAACTGGGGTGGCTGAGTGGGCTAAAGAACGGTGATGGATTAAACCCAGATCAGTTGACTGGGGGTGAGTGCTTGCAATGTTCAACACTCCGTCCATCATTTCCTTTGGTTTTTGCTTTGTTCGCCATAAGTTGGCAGGGTATGCTCAGACGTGAGTTCCTTGCTCACTTTGCCACTGGATTCAAGCAAGCCTGGCTGAAGATGGCTGAAATGCCAGAAACCGGTCCTAGGAAGCTTGTTTCCGGTCCAGTGAAGACATGGCTTGGCTGTTCGGGCTGGACTGTTCCCATGAGGCACAGGGTCAGACAGATTTGCATATGGCCATGTCTGAACTGGGGTGGCTGAGTGGGCTAAACAACGGTGATGGATTAAACCCAGATCAGTTGACGGGGGGTGAGTGCTTGCAATGTTCAACACTCCGTCCATCATTTACTTTGGTTTTTGCTTTGTTCACCATGAGTTGGCAGGGTATGCTCAGACGTGAGTCCCTTGCTCACTTTGCCACTGGATTCAAGCAAGCCTGGCTGAAGACGGCTGAAATGCCAGAATCCGGTTCTAGGAAGCTTGTTTCCGGTCCAGGGAAGACATGGCTTGGCAGTTCGGGCTGGACTGTTCCCATGAGGCACAGGGTCAGACTCATTTGCATATGGCTATGTCTGAACTGGGGTGGCTGAGTGGGCTAAAGAACGGTGATGGATTAAACCCAGATCAGTTGACTGGGGGTGAGTGCTTGCAATGTTCAATACTCCGTCCATCATTTCCTTTGGTTTTGCTTTGTTCGCCATAAATTGGCAGGGTATGCTCAGACGTGAGTCCCTTGCTCACTTTGCCACTGTTTTCAAGCAAGCCGGGCTGAAGACGGCTGAAATGCCAGAAACCGGTCCTAGGAAGCTTGTTTCCGGTCCAGGGAAGACATGGCTTGGCAGTTCGGGCTGGACTGTTCCCATGAGGCACAGGGTCTGACTGATTTGCATATGGCCATGTCTGAACTGGGGTGGCTGAGTGGGCTAAAGAACGGTGATGGATTAAACCCAGATCAGTTGACTGGGGGTGAGTGCTTGCAATGTTCAACACTCCGTCCATCATTTCCTTTGGTTTTTGCTTTGTTCGCCATAAGTTGGCAGGGTATGCTCAGACGTGAGTCCCTTGCTCACTTTGCCACTGGATTCAAGCAAGCCTGGCTGAAGACGGCTGAAATGCCAGAAACCGGTCCTAGGAAGCTTGTTTCCGGTCCAGGAAAGACATGGCTTGGAAGTTCAGGCTGGACTGTTCCCATGAGGCACAGGGTCAGACTGATTTGCATATGGCCATGTCTGAACTGGGGTGGCTGAGTGGGCTAAAGAACGGTGATGGATTAAACCCAGATCAGTTGACTGGGGGTGAGTTCTTGCAATGTTCAACACTCCGTCCATCATTTCCTTTGGTTTTTGCTTTGTTCGCCATAAGTTGGCAGGGTATGCTCAGACGTGAGTCCCTTGCTCACTTTGCCACTGGATTCAAGCAAGCCTGGCTGAAGACGGCTGAAATGCCAGAAAACGGTCCTAGGAAGCTTGTTTCCGGTACAGGGAAGACATGGCTTGGCAGTTCGGGCTGGACTGGTCCCATGAGGCACAGGGTCAGACTGATTTGCATATGGCCATGTCTGAACTGGGGTGGCTGAGTGGGCTAAAGAACGGTGATGGATTAAACCCAGATCAATTGACTGGGGGTGAGTGCGTGCAATGTTCAACACTCCGTCCATCATTTCCTTTGGTTTTTGCTTTGTTCGCCATAAGTTGGCAGGGTATGCTCAGACGTGAGTCCCTTGCTCACATTGCCACTGGATTCAAGCAAGCCTGGCTGAAGACGGCTGAAATGCCAGAAACCGGTCCTAGGACGCTTGTTTCCGGTCCAGGGAAGACATGGGTTGGCAGTTCAGGCTGGACTGTTCCCATGAGGCACAGGGTCAGACTGATTTGCATATGGCCATGTCTGAACTGGGGTGGCTGAGTGGGCTAAAGAACGGTGATGGATTAAACCCAGATCAGTTGACTGGGGGTGAGTGCTTGCAATGTTCAACACTCCGTCCATCATTTCCTTTGGTTTTTGCTTTGTTCGCCATAAGTTGGCAGGGTATGCTCAGACGTGAGTCCCTTGCTCACTTTGCCACTGGATTCAAGCAAGCCTGGCTGAAGATGGCTGAAATGCCAGAAACCGGTCCTAGGAAGCTTGTTTCCGG
The DNA here is from genome assembly GCF_964204655.1 of Triturus cristatus. NCBI lineage: Eukaryota > Metazoa > Chordata > Amphibia > Caudata > Salamandridae > Triturus > Triturus cristatus. The sequence continues at coordinate 117,146 of NW_028188492.1, forward strand.
TCCAGTGAAGACATGGCTTGGCTGTTCGGGCTGGACTGTTCCCATGAGGCACAGGGTCAGACAGATTTGCATATGGCCATGTCTGAACTGGGGTGGCTGAGTGGGCTAAAGAACGGTGATGGATTAAACCCAGATCAGTTGACTGGGGGTGAGTGCTTGCAATGTTCAACACTCCGTCCATCATTTCCTTTGGTTTTTGCTTTGTTCGCCATGAGTTGGCAGGGTATGCTCAGACGTGAGTCCCTTGCTCACTTTGCCACTGGATTCAAGCAAGCCTGGGTGAAGACGGCTGAAATGCCAGAAACCGGTCCTAGGAAGCTTGTTTCCGGTCCAGGGAAGAAATGGCTTGGCAGTTTGGGCTGGACTGTTCCTATGAGGCACATGGTCAGACTGATTTGCATATGGCCATGTCTGAACTGGGGTGGCTGAGTGGGCTAAAGAACGGGGATGGATTAAACCCAGATCAGTTGACTGGGGTGAGTGCTTGCAATGTTCAACACTCCGTCCATCATTTCCTTTGGTTTTTGCTTTGTTCGCCATAAGTTGGCAGGGTATGCTCAGACGTGAGTCCCTTGCTCACTTTGCCACTGGATTCAAGCAAGCCTGGCTGAAGATGGCTGAAATGCCAGAAACCGGTCCTAGGAAGCTTGTTTCCGGTCCAGTGAAGACATGGCTTGGCTGTTCGGGCTGGACTGTTCCCATGAGGCACAGGGTCAGACTGATTTGCATATGGCCATGTCTGAACTGGGGTGGCTGAGTGGGCTAAGGAACGGTGATGGATTAAACCCAGATCAGTTGACTGGGGTGAGTGCTTGCAATGTTCAACACTCCGTCCATCATTTCCTTTGGTTTTTGCTTTGTTCGCCATAAGTTGGCAGGGTATGCTCAGACGTGAGTCCCTTGCTGACTTTGCCACTGGATTCAAGCAAGCCTGGCTGAAGGCGGCTGAAATGCCAGAAACCGGTCCTAGGAAGCTTGTTTCCGGTCCAGTGAAGACATGGCTTGGCTGTTCGGGCTGGACTGTTCCCATGAGGCACAGGGTCAGACAGATTTGCATATGGCCATGTCTGAACTGGGGTGGTTGAGTGGGCTAAAGAACGGTGATGGATTAAACCCAGATCAGTTGACTGGGGGTGAGTGCTTGCAATGTTCAACACTCCGTCCATCATTTCCTTTGGTTTTTGCTTTGTTCGCCATGAGTTGGCAGGGTATGCTCAGACGTGAGTCCCTTGCTCACTTTGCCACTGGATTCAAGCAAGCCTGGCTGAAGACTGCTGAAATGCCAGAAACCGGTCCTAGGAAGCTTGTTTCCGGTCCAGGCAAGACATGGCTTGGCAGTTCGGGCTGGACTGTTCCCATGAGGCACAGTGTCAGACTGATTTGCATATGGCCATGTGTGAACTGGGGTGGCTGAGTGGGCTAAAGAACAGTGATGGATTAAACCCAGATCAGTTGACTGGGGGTGAGTTCTTGCAATGTTCAATACTCCGTCCATCATTTCCTTTGGTTTTGCTTTGTTCGCCATAAATTGGCAGGGTATGCTCAGACGTGAGTCCCTTGCTCACTTTGCCACTGGATTCAAGCAAGCCGGGCTGAAAACGGCTGAAATGCCAGAAACCGGTCCTAGGAAGCTTGTTTCCGGGCCAGGGAAGACATGGCTTGGCAGTTCGGGCTGGACTGTTCCCATGAGGCACAGGGTCAGACTGATTTGCATATGGCCATGTCTGAACTGGGGTGGCTGAGTGGGCTAAAGAACGGTGATGGATTAAACCCAGATCAATTGACTGGGGGTGAGTGCGTGCAATGTTCAACACTCCGTCCATCATTTCCTTTGGTTTTTGCTTTGTTCGCCATAAGTTGGCAGGGTATGCTCAGACGTGAGTCCCTTGCTCACTTTGCCACTGGATTCAAGCAAGCCTGGCTGAAGACGGCTGAAATGCCAGAAACCTGTCCTAGGAAGCTTGTTTCCAGTCCAGGAAAGACATGGCTTGGCAGTTCAGGCTGGACTGTTCCCATGAGGCACAGGGTCAGACTGATTTGCATATGGCCATGTCTGAACTGGGGTGGCTGAGTGGGCTAAAGAACGGTGATGGATTAAACCCAGATCAGTTGACTGGGGGTGAGTGCTTGCAATGTTCAACACTCCGTCCATCATTTCCTTTGGTTTTTGCTTTGTTCGCCATAAGTTGGCAGGGTATGCTCAGACGTGAGTCCCTTGCTCACTTTGCCACTGGTTTCAAGCAAGCCTGGCTGAAGATGGCTGAAATGCCAGAAACCGGTCCTAGGAACCTTATTTCCGGTCCAGGGAAGACATGGCTTGGCAGTTTGGGCTGGACTGCTCCCATGAGGCACAGGGTCAAACTGATTTGCATATGGCCATGTCTGAACTGGGGTGGCTGAGTGGGCTAAAGAGCGGTGATGGATTAAACCCAGATTAGTTGACTGGGGGTGAGCGCTTGCAATGTTCAACACTCTGTCCATCATTTCCTTTGGTTTTTGCTTTGTTCGCCATAAGTTGGCAGGGTATGCTCAGACGTGAGTCCCTTGCTCTCTTTGCCACTGGATTCAAGCAAGCCTGGCTGAAGACGGCTGAAATGCCAGAAACCGGTCCTAGGAAGCTTGTTTCCGGTCCAGGGAAGACATGGCTTGGCAGTTCGGGCTGGACTGGTCCCATGAGGCACAGGGTCAGACTGATTTGCATATGGCCATGTCTGAACTGGGGTGGCTGAGTGGGCTAAAGAACGGTGATGGATTAAACCCAGATCAGTTGACTGGGGGTGAGTGCTTGCAATGTTCAACACTCCGTCCATCATTTCCTTTGGTTTTTGCTTTGTTCGCCATAAGTTGGCAGGGTATGCTCAGACGTGAGTTCCTTGCTCACTTTGCCACTGGATTCAAGCAAGCCTGGCTGAAGATGGCTGAAATGCCAGAAACCGGTCCTAGGAAGCTTGTTTCCGGTCCAGTGAAGACATGGCTTGGCTGTTCGGGCTGGACTGTTCCCATGAGGCACAGGGTCAGACAGATTTGCATATGGCCATGTCTGAACTGGGGTGGCTGAGTGGGCTAAACAACGGTGATGGATTAAACCCAGATCAGTTGACGGGGGGTGAGTGCTTGCAATGTTCAACACTCCGTCCATCATTTACTTTGGTTTTTGCTTTGTTTACCATGAGTTGGCAGGGTATGCTCAGACGTGAGTCCCTTGCTCACTTTGCCACTGGATTCAAGCAAGCCTGGCTGAAGACGGCTGAAATGCCAGAATCCGGTTCTAGGAAGCTTGTTTCCGGTCCAGGGAAGACATGGCTTGGCAGTTCGGGCTGGACTGTTCCCATGAGGCACAGGGTCAGACTCATTTGCATATGGCTATGTCTGAACTGGGGTGGCTGAGTGGGCTAAAGAATGGTGATGGATTAAACCCAGATCAGTTGACTGGGGGTGAGTGCTTGCAATGTTCAATACTCCGTCCATCATTTCCTTTGGTTTTGCTTTGTTCGCCATAAATTGGCAGGGTATGCTCAGACGTGAGTCCCTTGCTCACTTTGCCACTGGATTCAAGCAAGCCGGGCTGAAGACGGCTGAAATGCCAGAAACCGGTCCTAGGAAGCTTGTTTCCGGTCCAGGGAAGACATGGCTTGGCAGTTCGGGCTGGACTGTTCCCATGAGGCACAGGGTCTGACTGATTTGCATATGGCCATGTCTGAACTGGGGTGGCTGAGTGGGCTAAAGAACGGTGATGGATTAAACCCAGATCAGTTGACTGGGGGTGAGTGCTTGCAATGTTCAACACTCCGTCCATCATTTCCTTTGGTTTTTGCTTTGTTCGCCATAAGTTGGCAGGGTATGCTCAGACGTGAGTCCCTTGCTCACTTTGCCACTGGATTCAAGCAAGCCTGGCTGAAGACGGCTGAAATGCCAGAAACCGGTCCTAGGAAGCTTGTTTCCGGTCCAGGAAAGACATGGCTTGGAAGTTCAGGCTGGACTGTTCCCATGAGGCACAGGGTCAGACTGATTTGCATATGGCCATGTCTGAACTGGGGTGGCTGAGTGGGCTAAAGAACGGTGATGGATTAAACCCAGATCAGTTGACTGGGGGTGAGTTCTTGCAATGTTCAACACTCCGTCCATCATTTCCTTTGGTTTTTGCTTTGTTCGCCATAAGTTGGCAGGGTATGCTCAGACGTGAGTCCCTTGCTCACTTTGCCACTGGATTCAAGCAAGCCTGGCTGAAGACGGCTGAAATGCCAGAAAACGGTCCTAGGAAGCTTGTTTCCGGTACAGGGAAGACATGGCTTGGCAGTTCGGGCTGGACTGGTCCCATGAGGCACAGGGTCAGACTGATTTGCATATGGCCATGTCTGAACTGGGGTGGCTGAGTGGGCTAAAGAACGGTGATGGATTAAACCCAGATCAATTGACTGGGGGTGAGTGCGTGCAATGTTCAACACTCCGTCCATCATTTCCTTTGGTTTTTGCTTTGTTCGCCATAAGTTGGCAGGGTATGCTCAGACGTGAGTCCCTTGCTCACATTGCCACTGGATTCAAGCAAGCCTGGCTGAAGACGGCTGAAATGCCAGAAACCGGTCCTAGGACGCTTGTTTCCGGTCCAGGGAAGACATGGGTTGGCAGTTCAGGCTGGACTGTTCCCATGAGGCACAGGGTCAGACTGATTTGCATATGGCCATGTCTGAACTGGGGTGGCTGAGTGGGCTAAAGAACGGTGATGGATTAAACCCAGATCAGTTGACTGGGGGTGAGTGCTTGCAATGTTCAACACTCCGTCCATCATTTCCTTTGGTTTTTGCTTTGTTCGCCATAAGTTGGCAGGGTATGCTCAGACGTGAGTCCCTTGCTCACTTTGCCACTGGATTCAAGCAAGCCTGGCTGAAGATGGCTGAAATGCCAGAAACCGGTCCTAGGAAGCTTGTTTCCGGTCCAGTGAAGACATGGCTTGGCTGTTCGGGCTGGACTGTTCCCATGAGGCACAGGGTCAGACAGATTTGCATATGGCCATGTCTGAACTGGGGTGGCTGAGTGGGCTAAAGAACGGTGATGGATTAAACCCAGATCAGTTGACTGGGGGTGAGTGCTTGCAATGTTCAACACTCCGTCCATCATTTCCTTTGGTTTTTGCTTTGTTCGCCATGAGTTGGCAGGGTATGCTCAGACGTGAGTCCCTTGCTCACTTTGCCACTGGATTCAAGCAAGCCTGGGTGAAGACGGCTGAAATGCCAGAAACCGGTCCTAGGAAGCTTGTTTCCGGTCCAGGGAAGAAATGGCTTGGCAGTTTGGGCTGGACTGTTCCTATGAGGCACATGGTCAGACTGATTTGCATATGGCCATGTCTGAACTGGGGTGGCTGAGTGGGCTAAAGAACGGTGATGGATTAAACCCAGATCAGTTGACTGGGGTGAGTGCTTGCAATGTTCAACACTCCGTCCATCATTTCCTTTGGTTTTTGCTTTGTTCGCCATAAGTTGGCAGGGTATGCTCAGACGTGAGTCCCTTGCTCACTTTGCCACTGGATTCAAGCAAGCCTGGCTGAAGATGGCTGAAATGCCAGAAACCGGTCCTAGGAAGCTTGTTTCCGGTCCAGTGAAGACATGGCTTGGTTGTTCGGGCTGGACTGTTCCCATGAGGCACAGGGTCAGACAGATTTTCATATGGCCATGTCTGAACTGGGGTGGCTGAGTGGGCTAAAGAACGGTGATGGATTAAACCCAGATCAGTTGACTGGGGGTGAGTGCTTGCAATGTTCAACACTCCGTCCATCATTTCCTTTGGTTTTTGCTTTGTTCGCCATGAGTTGGCAGGGTATGCTCAGACGTGAGTCCCTTGCTCACTTTGCCACTGGATTCAAGCAAGCCTGGCTGAAGACGGCTGAAATGCCAGAAACCGGTCCTAGGAAGCTTGTTTCCGGTCCAGGCAAGACATGGCTTGGCAGTTCGGGCTAGACTGTTCCCATGAGGCACAGTGTCAGACTGATTTGCATATGGCCATGTGTGAACTGGGGTGGCTGAGTGGGCTAAAGAACAGTGATGGATTAAACCCAGATCAGTTGACTGGGGGTGAGTGCTTGCAATGTTCAACACTCCGTCCATCATTTCCTTTGGTTTTGGTTTGTTCGCTATAAGTTGGCAGGGTATGCTCAGACGTGAGTCCCTTGCTCACTTTGCCACTGGATTCAAGCAAGCCTGGCTGAAGACGGCTGAAATGCCAGAAACGGTCCTAGGAAGCTTGTTTCCGGTCCTGGGAAGACATGGCTTGGCAGTTCGGGCTGGACTGTTCCCATGAGACACAGGGTCAGACTGATTTGCATATGGCCATGTCTGAACTGGGGTGGCTGAGTGGGCTGAAGAACGGTGATGGATTAAACCCAGATCAGTTGACTGGGGTGAGTGCTTGCAATGTTCAACACTCCGTCCATCATTTCCTTTGGTTTTTGCTTTGTTCGCCATAAGTTGGCAGGGTATGCTCAGACGTGAGTCCCTTGCTCACTTTGCCACTGGATTCGAGCAAGCCTGGCTGAAGACGGCTGAAATGCCAGAAACCGGTCCTAGGAAGCTTGTTTCCGGTCCAGGGAAGACATGGCTTGGCAGTTCGGGCTGGACTGTTCCCATGAGGCACAGCGTCAGACTGATTTGCATATTGCCATGTCTGAACTGGGGTGGCTGAGTGGGCTAAAGAACGGTGATGGATTAAACCCAGATCAATTGACTGGGGGTGAGTGCGTGCAATGTTCAACACTCCGTCCATCATTTCCTTTGGTTTTTGCTTTGTTCGCCATAAGTTGGCAGGGTATGCTCAGACGTGAGTCCCTTGCTCACTCTGCCACTGGATTCAAGCAAGCCTGGCTGAAGATGGCTGAAATGCCAGAAACCGGTCCTAGGAAGCTTGTTTCTGGTCCAGTGAAGACATGGCTTGGCTGTTCGGGCTGGACTGTTCCCATGAGGCACAGGGTCAGACAGATTTGCATATGGCCATGTCTGAACTGGGGTGGCTGAGTGGGCTAAAGAACGGTGATGGATTAAACCCAGATCAGTTGACTGGGGGTGAGTGCTTGCAATGTTCAACACTCCGTCCATCATTTCCTTTGGTTTTTGCTTTGTTCGCCATGAGTTGGCAGGGTATGCTCAGACGTGAGTCCCTTGCTCACTTTGCCACTGGATTCAAGCAAGCCTGGGTGAAGACGGCTGAAATGCCAGAAACCGGTCCTAGGAAGCTTGTTTCCGGTCCAGGGAAGAAATGGCTTGGCAGTTTGGGCTGGACTGTTCCCATGAGGCACATGGTCAGACTGATTTGCATATGGCCATGTCTGAACTGGGGTGGCTGAGTGGGCTAAAGAACGGTGATGGATTAAACCCAGATCAGTTGACTGGGGTGAGTGCTTGCAATGTTCAACACTCCGTCCATCATTTCCTTTGGTTTTTGCTTTGTTCGCCATAAGTTGGCAGGGTATGCTCAGACGTGAGTCCCTTGCTCACTTTGCCACTGGATTCAAGCAAGCCTGGCTGAAGATGGCTGAAATGCCAGAAACCGGTCCTAGGAAGCTTGTTTCCGGTCCAGTGAAGACATGGCTTGGCTGTTCGGGCTGGACTGTTCCCATGAGGCACAGGGTCAGACAGATTTGCATATGGCCATGTCTGAACTGGGGTGGCTGAGTGGGCTAAAGAACGGTGATGGATTAAACCCAGATCAGTTGACTGGGGGTGAGTGCTTGCAATGTTCAACACTCCGTCCATCATTTCCTTTGGTTTTTGCTTTGTTCGCCATGAGTTGGCAGGGTATGCTCAGACGTGAGTCCCTTGCTCACTTTGCCACTGGATTCAAGCAAGCCTGGCTGAAGACGGCTGAAATGCCAGAAACCGGTCCTAGGAAGCTTGTTTCCGGTCCAGGCAAGACATGGCTTGGCAGTTCGGGCTAGACTGTTCCCATGAGGCACAGTGTCAGACTGATTTGCATATGGCCATGTGTGAACTGGGGTGGCTGAGTGGGCTAAAGAACAGTGATGGATTAAACCCAGATCAGTTGACTGGGGGTGAGTGCTTGCAATGTTCAACACTCCGTCCATCATTTCCTTTGGTTTTTGCTTTGTTCGCTATAAGTTGGCAGGGTATGCTCAGACGTGAGTCCCTTGCTCACTTTGCCACTGGATTCAAGCAAGCCTGGCTGAAGACGGCTGAAATGCCAGAAACGGTCCTAGGAAGCTTGTTTCCAGTCCTGGGAAGACATGGCTTGGCAGTTCGGGCTGGACTGTTCCCATGAGACACAGGGTCAGACTGATTTGCATATGGCCATGTCTGAACTGGGGTGGCTGAGTGGGCTGAAGAACGGTGATGGATTAAACCCAGATCAGTTGACTGGGGTGAGTGCTTGCAATGTTCAACACTCCGTCCATCATTTCCTTTGGTTTTTGCTTTGTTCGCCATAAGTTGGCAGGGTATGCTCAGACGTGAGTCCCTTGCTCACTTTGCCACTGGATTCGAGCAAGCCTGGCTGAAGACGGCTGAAATGCCAGAAACCGGTCCTAGGAAGCTTGTTTCCGGTCCAGGGAAGACATGGCTTGGCAGTTCGGGCTGGACTGTTCCCATGAGGCACAGCGTCAGACTGATTTGCATATTGCCATGTCTGAACTGGGGTGGCTGAGTTGGCTAAAGAACGGTGATGGATTAAACCCAGATCAATTGACTGGGGGTGAGTGCGTGCAATGTTCAACACTCCGTCCATCATTTCCTTTGGTTTTTGCTTTGTTCGCCATAAGTTGGCAGGGTATGCTCAGACGTGAGTCCCTTGCTCACTTTGCCACTGGATTCAAGCAAGCCTGGCTGAAGACGGCTGCAATGCCAGAAACCGGTCCTAGGAAGCTTGTTTCTGGTCCAGGGAAGACATGGCTTGGCAGTTCAGGCTGGACTGTTCCCATGAGACACAGGGTCAGACTGATTTGCATATGGCCATGTCTGAACTGGGGTGGCTGAGTGGGCTGAAGAACGGTGATGGATTAAACCCAGATCAGTTGACTGGGGTGAGTGCTTGCAATGTTCAACACTCCGTCCATCATTTCCTTTGGTTTTTGCTTTGTTCGCCATAAGTTGGCAGGGTATGCTCAGACGTGAGTCCCTTGCTCACTTTGCCACTGGATTCGAGCAAGCCTGGCTGAAGACGGCTGAAATGCCAGAAACCGGTCCTAGGAAGCTTGTTTCCGGTCCAGGGAAGACATGGCTTGGCAGTTCGGGCTGGACTGTTCCCATGAGGCACAGCGTCAGACTGATTTGCATATTGCCATGTCTGAACTGGGGTGGCTGAGTGGGCTAAAGAACGGTGATGGATTAAACCCAGATCAATTGACTGGGGGTGAGTGCGTGCAATGTTCAACACTCCGTCCATCATTTCCTTTGGTTTTTGCTTTGTTCGCCATAAGTTGGCAGGGTATGCTCAGACGTGAGTCCCTTGCTCACTCTGCCACTGGATTCAAGCAAGCCTGGCTGAAGATGGCTGAAATGCCAGAAACCGGTCCTAGGAAGCTTGTTTCCGGTCCAGTGAAGACATGGCTTGGCTGTTCGGGCTGGACTGTTCCCATGAGGCACAGGGTCAGACAGATTTGCATATGGCCATGTCTGAACTGGGGTGGCTGAGTGGGCTAAAGAACGGTGATGGATTAAACCCAGATCAGTTGACTGGGGGTGAGTGCTTGCAATGTTCAACACTCCGTCCATCATTTCCTTTGGTTTTTGCTTTGTTCGCCATGAGTTGGCAGGGTATGCTCAGACGTGAGTCCCTTGCTCACTTTGCCACTGGATTCAAGCAAGCCTGGGTGAAGACGGCTGAAATGCCAGAAACCGGTCCTAGGAAGCTTGTTTCCGGTCCAGGGAAGAAATGGCTTGGCAGTTTGGGCTGGACTGTTCCCATGAGGCACATGGTCAGACTGATTTGCATATGGCCATGTCTGAACTGGGGTGGCTGAGTGGGCTAAAGAACGGTGATGGATTAAACCCAGATCAGTTGACTGGGGTGAGTGCTTGCAATGTTCAACACTCCGTCCATCATTTCCTTTGGTTTTTGCTTTGTTCGCCATAAGTTGGCAGGGTATGCTCAGACGTGAGTCCCTTGCTCACTTTGCCACTGGATTCAAGCAAGCCTGGCTGAAGATGGCTGAAATGCCAGAAACCGGTCCTAGGAAGCTTGTTTCCGGTCCAGTGAAGACATGGCTTGGCTGTTCGGGCTGGACTGTTCCCATGAGGCACAGGGTCAGACAGATTTGCATATGGCCATGTCTGAACTGGGGTGGCTGAGTGGGCTAAAGAACGGTGATGGATTAAACCCAGATCAGTTGACTGGGGGTGAGTGCTTGCAATGTTCAACACTCCGTCCATCATTTCCTTTGGTTTTTGCTTTGTTCGCCATGAGTTGGCAGGGTATGCTCAGACGTGAGTCCCTTGCTCACTTTGCCACTGGATTCAAGCAAGCCTGGCTGAAGACGGCTGAAATGCCAGAAACCGGTCCTAGGAAGCTTGTTTCCGGTCCAGGCAAGACATGGCTTGGCAGTTCGGGCTAGACTGTTCCCATGAGGCACAGTGTCAGACTGATTTGCATATGGCCATGTGTGAACTGGGGTGGCTGAGTGGGCTAAAGAACAGTGATGGATTAAACCCAGATCAGTTGACTGGGGGTGAGTGCTTGCAATGTTCAACACTCCGTCCATCATTTCCTTTGGTTTTTGCTTTGTTCGCTATAAGTTGGCAGGGTATGCTCAGATGTGAGTCCCTTGCTCACTTTGCCACTGGATTCAAGCAAGCCTGGCTGAAGACGGCTGAAATGCCAGAAACGGTCCTAGGAAGCTTGTTTCCAGTCCTGGGAAGACATGGCTTGGCAGTTCGGGCTGGACTGTTCCCATGAGACACAGGGTCAGACTGATTTGCATATGGCCATGTCTGAACTGGGGTGGCTGAGTGGGCTGAAGAACGGTGATGGATTAAACCCAGATCAGTTGACTGGGGTGAGTGCTTGCAATGTTCAACACTCCGTCCATCATTTCCTTTGGTTTTTGCTTTGTTCGCCATAAGTTGGCAGGGTATGCTCAGACGTGAGTCCCTTGCTCACTTTGCCACTGGATTCGAGCAAGCCTGGCTGAAGACGGCTGAAATGCCAGAAACCGGTCCTAGGAAGCTTATTTCTGGTCCAGGGAAGACATGGCTTGGCAGTTCGGGCTGGACTGTTCCCATGAGGCACAGCGTCAGACTGATTTGCATATTGCCATGTCTGAACTGGGGTGGCTGAGTTGGCTAAAGAACGGTGATGGATTAAACCCAGATCAATTGACTGGGGGTGAGTGCGTGCAATGTTCAACACTCCGTCCATCATTTCCTTTGGTTTTTGCTTTGTTCGCCATAAGTTGGCAGGGTATGCTCAGACGTGAGTCCCTTGCTCACTTTGCCACTGGATTCAAGCAAGCCTGGCTGAAGACGGCTGCAATGCCAGAAACCGGTCCTAGGAAGCTTGTTTCTGGTCCAGGGAAGACATGGCTTGGCAGTTCAGGCTGGACTGTTCCCATGAGGCACAGGGTCAGACTGATTTGCATATGGCCATGTGTGAACTGGGGTGGCTGAGTGGGCTAAAGAACGGTGATGGATTAAACCCAGATCAGTTGACTGGGGGTGAGTGCTTGCAATGTTCAACACTCCGTCCATCATTTCCTTTGGTTTTTGCTTTGTTCGCCATAAGTTGGCAGGGTATGCTCAGACGTGAGTCCCTTGCTCACTTTGCCACTGGATTCAAGCAAGCCTGGCTGAAGACGGCTGAAATGCCAGAAACCGGTTCTAGGAAGCTTGTTTCCGGTCCAGGGAAGACATGGCTTGGCAGTTCGGGCTGGACTGTTCCCATGAGGCACAGGGTCAGACTGATTTGCATATGGCTATGTCTGAACTGGGGTGGCTGAGTGGGATAAAGAACGGTGATGGATTAAACCCAGATCAGTTGACTGGGGGTGAGTGCTTGCAATGTTCAACACTCCGTCCATCATTTCCTTTGCTTTTTGCTTTGTTCGCCATAAGTTGGCAGGGTATGCTCAGACGTGAGTCCCTTGCTCACTTTGCCACTGGATTCAAGCAAGCCTGGCTGAAGACTGCTGAAATACCAGAAACCGGTCCTAGGAAGCTTGTTTCCGGTCCAGGGAAGACATGGCTTGGCAGTTCGAGCTGGACTGTTCCCATGAGGCACAGGGTCAGACTGATTTGCATATGGCTATGTCTGAACTGGGGTGGCTGAGTGGGCTAAAGAACGGTGATTGATTAAACCCAGATCAGTTGACTGGGGGTGAGTGCTTGCAATGTTCAACACTCCGTCCATCATTTCCTTTGGTTTTTGCTTTGTTCGCCATAAGTTGGCAGGGTATGCTCAGACGTGAGTCCCTTGCTCACTTTGCCACTGGATTCAAGCAAGCCTGGCTGAAGACGGCTGAAATGCCAGAAACCGGTCCTAGGAAGCTTGTTTCTGGTCCAGGGAAGACATGGCTTGGCAGTTCGGGCTGGACTGTTCCCATGAGGCACAGGGTCAGACTGATTTGCATATGGCCATGTCTGAACTGGGGTGGCTGAGTGGGCTAAGGAACGGTGATGGATTAAACCCAGATCAGTTGACTGGGGTGAGTGCTTGCAATGTTCAACACTCCGTCCATCATTTCCTTTGGTTTTTGCTTTGTTCGCCAAAGTTGGCAGGGTATGCTCAGACGTGAGTCCCTTGCTGACTTTGCCACTGGATTCAAGCAAGCCTGGCTGAAGGCGGCTGAAATGCCAGAAACCGGTCCTAGGAAGCTTGTTTCCGGTCCAGGGAAGAAATGGCTTGGCAGTTCGGGCTGGACTGTTCCCATGAGGCACATGGTCAGACTGATTTGCATATGGCCATGTCTGAACTGGGGTGGCTGAGTGGGCTAAAGAACGGTGATGGATTAAACCCAGATCAGTTGACTGGGGTGAGTGCTTGCAATGTTCAACACTCCGTCCATCATTTCCTTTGGTTTTTGCTTTGTTCGCCATAAGTTGGCAGGGTATGCTCAGACGTGAGTCCCTTGCTCTCTTTGCCACTGGATTCAAGCAAGCCTGGCTGAAGATGGCTGAAATTCCAGAAACCGGTCCTAGGAAGCTTGTTTCCGGTCCAGTGAAGACATGGCTTGGCTGTTCGGGCTGGACTGTTCCCATGAGGCACAGGGTCAGACAGATTTGCATATGGCCATGTCTGAACTGGGGTGGTTGAGTGGGCTAAAGAACGGTGATGGATTAAACCCAGATCAGTTGACTGGGGGTGAGTGCTTGCAATGTTCAACACTCCGTCCATCATTTCCTTTGGTTTTTGCTTTGTTCGCCATGAGTTGGCAGGGTATGCTCAGACGTGAGTCCCTTGCTCACTTTGCCACTGGATTCAAGCAAGCCTGGCTGAAGACTGCTGAAATGCCAGAAACCAGTCCTAGGAAGCTTGTTTCCGGTCCAGGCAAGACATGGCTTGGCAGTTCGGGCTGGACTGTTCCCATGAGGCACAGTGTCAGACTGATTTGCATATGGCCATGTGTGAACTGGGGTGGCTGAGTGGGCTAAAGAAAAGTGATGGATTAAACCCAGATCAGTTGACTGGGGGTGAGTTCTTGCAATGTTCAATACTCCGTCCATCATTTCCTTTGGTTTTGCTTTGTTCGCCATAAATTGGCAGGGTATGCTCAGACGTGAGTCCCTTGCTCACTTTGCCACTGGATTCAAGCAAGCCGGGCTGAAAACGGCTGAAATGCCAGAAACCGGTCCTAGGAAGCTTGTTTCCGGGCCAGGGAAGACATGGCTTGGCAGTTCGGGCTGGACTGTTCCCATGAGGCACAGGGTCAGACTGATTTGCATATGGCCATGTCTGAACTGGGGTGGCTGAGTGGGCTAAAGAACGGTGATGGATTAAACCCAGATCAGTTGACTGGGGGTGAGTGCTTGCAATGTTCAACACTCCGTCCATCATTTCCTTTGGTTTTTGCTTTGTTCGCCATAAGTTGGCAGGGTATGCTCAGACGTGAGTCCCTTGCTCACTTTGCCACTGGTTTCAAGCAAGCCTGGCTGAAGACGGCTGAAATGCCAGAAACGGGTCCTAGGAACCTTATTTCCGGTCCAGGGAAGACATGGCTTGGCAGTTTGGGCTGGACTGCTCCCATGAGGCACAGGGTCAAACTGATTTGCATATGGCCATGTCTGAACTGGGGTGGCTGAGTGGGCTAAAGAACGGTGATGGATTAAACCCAGATCAGTTGACTGGGGGTGAGCGCTTGCAATGTTCAACACTCCGTCCATCATTTCCTTTGGTTTTTGCTTTGTTCGCCAATAACTTGGCAGGGTATGCTCAGACGTGAGTCCCTTGCTCTCTTTGCCACTGGATTCAAGCAAGCCTGGCTGAAGACGGCTGAAATGCCAGAAACCGGTCCTAGGAAGCTTGTTTCCGGTCCAGGAAAGACATGGCTTGGCAGTTCAGGCTGGACTGTTCCCATGAGGCACAGGGTCAGACTGATTTGCATATGGCCATGTCTGAACTGGGGTGGCTGAGTGGGCTAAAGAACGGTGATGGATTAAACCCAGATCAGTTGACTGGGGGTGAGTGCTTGCAATGTTCAACACTCCGTCCATCATTTCCCTTGGTTTTTGCTTTGTTCGCCATAAGTTGGCAGGGTATGCTCAGACGTGAGTCCCTTGCTCACTTTGCCACTGGATTCAAGGAAGCCTGGCTGAAGACGGCTGAAATGCCAGAAACCGGTCCTAGGAAGCTTGTTTCCGGTCCAGGGAAGACATGGCTTGGCAGTTCGGGCTGGACTGGTCCCATGAGGCACAGGGTCAGACTGATATGCATATGGCCATGTCTGAACTGGGGTGGCTGAGTGGGCTAAAGAACGGTGATGGATTAAACCCAGATCGGTTGACTGGGGGTGAGTGCTTGCAATGTTCAACACTCCGTCCATCATTTCCTTTGGTTTTTGCTTCGTTCGCCATAAGTTGGCAGGGTATGCTCAGACGTGAGTCCCTTGCTCACTTTGCCACTGGATTCAAGCAAGCCTGGCTGAAGATGGCTGAAATGCCAGAAACCGGTCATAGGAAGCTTGTTTCCGGTCCAGTGAAGACATGGCTTGGCTGTTCGAGCTGGACTGTTTCCATGAGGCACAGGGTCAGACAGATTTGCATATGGCCATGTCTGAACTGGGGTGGCTGAGTGGGCTAAAGAACGGTGATGGATTAAACCCAGATCAGTTGACTGGGGGTGAGTGCTTGCAATGTTCAACACTCCGTCCATCATTTCCTTTGGTTTTTGCTTTGTTCGCCATGAGTTGGCAGGGTATGCTCAGACGTGAGTCCCTTGCTCACTTTGCCACTGGATTCAAGCAAGCCTGGCTGAAGACGGCTGAAATGCCAGAATCCGGTTCTAGGAAGCTTGTTTCCGGTCCAGGGAAGACATGGCTTGGCAGTTCGGGCTGGACTGTTCCCATGAGGCATAGGGTCAGACTGATTTGCATATGGCTATGTCTGAACTGGGGTGGCTGAGTGGGCTAAAGAACGGTGATGGATTAAACCCAGATCAGTTGACTGGGGGTGAGCGCTTGCAATGTTCAACACTCCGTCCATCATTTCCTTTGGTTTTTGCTTTGTTCGCCATAAGTTGGCAGGGTATGCTCAGACGTGAGTCCCTTGCTCACTTTGCCACTGGATTCAAGCAAGCCTGGCTGAAGACGGCTGAAATGCCAGAAACCGGTTCTAGGAAGCTTGTTTCCGGTCCAGGGAAGACATGGCTTGGCAGTTCGGGCTGGACTGTTCCCATGATGCACAGGGTCAGACTGATTTGCATATGGCTATGTCTGAACTGGGGTGGCTGAGTGGGCTAAAGAACGGTGATGGATTAAACCCAGATCAGTTGACTGGGGGTGAGTGCTTGCAATGTTCAACACTCCGTCCATCATTTCCTTTGCTTTTTGCTTTGTTCGCCATAAGTTGGCAGGGTATGCTCAGACGTGAGTCCCTTGCTCACTTTGCCACTGGATTCAAGCAAGCCTGGCTGAAGACTGCTGAAATACCAGAAACCGGTCCTAGGAAGCTTGTTTCCGGTCCAGGGAAGACATGGCTTGGCAGTTCGAGCTGGACTGTTCCCATGAGGCACAGGGTCAGACTGATTTGCATATGGCTATGTCTGAACTGGGGTGGCTGAGTGGGCTAAAGAACGGTGATTGATTAAACCCAGATCAGTTGACTGGGGGTGAGTGCTTGCAATGTTCAACACTCCGTCCATCATTTCCTTTGGTTTTTGCTTTGTTCACGATAAGTTGGCAGGGTATGCTCAGACGTGAGTCACTTGCTCACTTTGCCACTGGATTCAAGCAAGCCTGGCTGAAGATGGCTGAAATGCCAGAAACCGGTCCTAGGAAGCTTGTTTCTGGTCCAGGGAAGACATGGCTTGGCAGTTCGGGCTGGACTGTTCCCATGAGGCACAGGGTCAGACTGATTTGCATATGGCCATGTCTGAACTGGGGTGGCTGAGTGGGCTAAAGTACGGTGATGGATTAAACCCAGATCAGTTGACTGGGGGTGAGCGCTTGCAATGTTCAACACTCCGTCCATCATTTCCTTTGGTTTTTGCTTTGTTCGCCATAAGCTGGCAGGGTATGCTCAGACGTGAGTCCCTTGCTCACTTTGCCACTGGATTCAAGCAAGCCTGGCTGAAGACGGCTGAAATGCCAGAAACCGGTCCTAGGAAGCTTGTTTCCGGTCCAGGAAAGACATGGCTTGGCAGTTCAGGCTGGACTGTTCCCATGAGGCACAGGGTCAGACTGATTTGCATATGGCCATGTCTGAACTGGGGTGGCTGAGTGGGCTAAAGAACGGTGATGGATTAAACCCAGATCAGTTGACTGGGGGTGAGTGCTTGCAATGTTCAACACTCCGTCCATCATTTCCTTTGGTTTTTGCTTTGTTCGCCATAAGTTGGCAGGGTATGCTCAGACGTGAGTCCCTTGCTCACTTTGCCACTGGATTCAAGCAAGCCTGGCTGAAGACGGCTGAAAGGCCAGAAACCGGTCCTAGGAAGCTTGTTTCCGGTCCAGGGAAGACATGGCTTGGCAGTTCGGGCTGGACTGGTCCCATGAGGCACAGGGTCAGACTGATTTGCATATGGCCATGTCTGAACTGGGGTGGCTGAGTGGGCTAAAGAACGGTGATGGATTAAACCCAGATCAGTTGACTGGGGGTGAGCGCTTGCAATGTTCAACCCTCCGTCCATCATTTCCTTTGGTTTTTGCTTTGTTCGCCATAACTTGGCAGGGTATGCTCAGACGTGAGTCCCTTGCTCACTTTGCCACTGGATTCAAGGAAGCCTGGCTGAAGACGGCTGAAATGCCAGAAACCAGTCCTAGGAAGCTTGTTTCCGGTCCAGGGAAGACATGGCTTGGCAGTTCGGGCTGGACTGGTCCCATGAGGCACAGGGTCAGACTGATATGCATATGGCCATGTCTGAACTGGGGTGGCTGAGTGGGCTAAAGAACGGTGATGGATTAAACCCAGATCGGTTGACTGGGGGTGAGTGCTTGCAATGTTCAACACTCCGTCCATCATTTCCTTTGGTTTTTGCTTTGTTCGCCATAAGTTGGCAGGGTATGCTCAGACGTGAGTCCCTTGCTCACTTTGCCACTGGATTCAAGCAAGCCTGGCTGAAGATGGCTGAAATGCCAGAAACCGGTCATAGGAAGCTTGTTTCCGGTCCAGTGAAGACATGGCTTGGCTGTTCGGGCTGGACTGTTTCCATGAGGCACAGGGTCAGACTGATTTGCATATGGCTATGTCTGAACTGGGGTGGCTGAGTGGGCTAAAGAACGGTGATGGATTAAACCCAGATCAGTTGACTGGGGGTGAGCGCTTGCAATGTTCAACACTCCGTCCATCATTTCCTTTGGTTTTTGCTTTGTTCGCCATAAGTTGGCAGGGTATGCTCAGACGTGAGTCCCTTGCTCACTTTGCCACTGGATTCAAGCAAGCCTGGCTGAAGACGGCTGAAATGCCAGAAACCGGTTCTAGGAAGCTTGTTTCCGGACCAGGGAAGACATGGCTTGGCAGTTCGGGCTGGACTGTTCCCATGATGCACAGGGTCAGACTGATTTGCATATGGCTATGTCTGAACTGGGGTGGCTGAGTGGGCTAAAGAACGGTGATGGATTAAACCCAGATCAGTTGACTGGGGGTGAGTGCTTGCAATGTTCAACACTCCGTCCATCATTTCCTTTTCTTTTTGCTTTGTTCGCCATAAGTTGGCAGGGTATGCTGAGACGTGAGTCCCTTGCTCACTTTGCCACTGGATTCAAGCAAGCCTGGCTGAAGACTGCTGAAATACCAGAAACCGGTCCTAGGAAGCTTGTTTCCGGTCCAGGGAAGACATGGCTTGGCAGTTCGAGCTGGACTGTTCCCATGATGCACAGGGTCAGACTGATTTGCATATGGCTATGTCTGAACTGGGGTGGCTGAGTGGGCTAAAGAACGGTGATGGATTAAACCCAGATCAGTTGACTGGGGGTGAGTGCTTGCAATGTTCAACACTCCGTCCATCATTTCCTTTGGTTTTTGTTTTGTTCACGATAAGTTGGCAGGGTATGCTCAGACGTGAGTCACTTGCTCACTTTGCCACTGGATTCAAGCAAGCCTGGCTGAAGATGGCTGAAATGCCAGAAACCGGTCCTAGGAAGCTTGTTTCTGGTCCAGGGAAGACATGGCTTGGCAGTTCGGGCTGGACTGTTCCCATGAGGCACAGGGTCAGACTGATTTGCATATGGCCATGTCTGAACTGGGGTGGCTGAGTGGGCTAAAGTACGGTGATGGATTAAACCCAGATCAGTTGACTGGGGGTGAGCGCTTGCAATGTTCAACACTCCGTCCATCATTTCCTTTGGTTTTTGCTTTGTTCGCCATAAGCTGGCAGGGTATGCTCAGACGTGAGTCCCTTGCTCACTTTGCCACTGGATTCAAGCAAGCCTGGCTGAAGACGGCTGAAATGCCAGAAACCGGTCCTAGGAAGCTTGTTTCCGGTCCAGGAAAGACATGGCTTGGCAGTTCAGGCTGGACTGTTCCCATGAGGCACAGGGTCAGACTGATTTGCATATGGCCATGTCTGAACTGGGGTGGCTGAGTGGGCTAAAGAACGGTGATGGATTAAACCCAGATCAGTTGACTGGGGGTGAGTGCTTGCAATGTTCAACACTCCGTCCATCATTTCCTTTGGTTTTTGCTTTGTTCGCCATAAGTTGGCAGGGTATGCTCAGACGTGAGTCCCTTGCTCACTTTGCCACTGGATTCAAGCAAGCCTGGCTGAAGACGGCTGAAAGGCCAGAAACCGGTCCTAGGAAGCTTGTTTCCGGTCCAGGGAAGACATGGCTTGGCAGTTCGGGCTGGACTGGTCCCATGAGGCACAGGGTCAGACTGATTTGCATATGGCCATGTCTGAACTGGGGTGGCTGAGTGGGCTAAAGAACGGTGATGGATTAAACCCAGATCAGTTGACTGGGGGTGAGTGCTTGCAATGTTCAACACTCCGTCCATCATTTCCTTTGGTTTTTGCTTTGTTCGCCATAAGTTGGCAGGGTATGCTCAGACGTGAGTCCCTTGCTCACTTTGCCACTGGATTCAAGCAAGCCTGGCTGAAGATGGCTGAAATGCCAGAAACCGGTCCTAGGAAGCTTGTTTCCGGTCCAGTGAAGACATGGCTTGACTGTTCGGGCTGGACTGTTCCCATGAGGCACAGGGTCAGACAGATTTGCATATGGCCATGTCTGAACTGGGGTGGCTGAGTGGGCTAAAGAACGGTGATGGATTAAACCCAGATCAGTTGACTGGGGTGAGTGCTTGCAATGTTCAACACTCCGTCCATCATTTCCTTTGGTTTTTGCTTTGTTCGCCATGAGTTGGCAGGGTATGCTCAGACGTGAGTCCCTTGCTCACTTTGCCACTGGATTCAAGCAAGCCTGGCTGAAGACGGCTGAAATGCCAGAATCCGGTTCTAGGAAGCTTGTTTCCGGTCCAGGGAAGACATGGCTTGGCAGTTCGGGCTGGACTGTTCCCATGAGGCACAGGGTCAGACTGATTTGCATATGGCTATGTCTGAACTGGGGTGGCTGAGTGGGCTAAAGAACGGTGATGGATTAAACCCAGATCAGTTGACTGGGGGTGAGTGCTTGCAATGTTCAACACTCCGTCCATCATTTCCTTTGGTTTTTGCTTTGTTCGCCATAAGTTGGCAGGGTATGCTCAGACGTGAGTCCCTTGCTCACTTTGCCACTGGATTCAAGCAAGCCTGGCTGAAGACGGCTGAAATGCCAGAAACCGGTTCTAGGAAGCTTGTTTCCGGTCCAGGGAAGACATGGCTTGGCAGTTCGGGCTGGACTATTCCCATGAGGCACAGGGTCAGACTGATTTGCATATGGCTATGTCTGAACTGGGGTGGCTGAGTGGGCTAAAGAACGGTGATGGATTAAACCCAGATCAGTTGACTGGGGGTGAGTGCTTGCAATGTTCAACACTCCGTCCATCATTTCCTTTGCTTTTTGCTTTGTTCGCCATAAGTTGGCAGGGTATGCTCAGACGTGAGTCCCTTGCTCACTTTGCCACTGGATTCAAGCAAGCCTGGCTGAAGACTGCTGAAATACCAGAAACCGGTCCTAGGAAGCTTGTTTCCGGTCCAGGGAAGACATGGCTTGGCAGTTCGAGCTGGACTGTTCCCATGAGGCACAGGGTCAGACTGATTTGCATATGGCTATGTCTGAACTGGGGTGGCTGAGTGGGCTAAAGAACGGTGATGGATTAAACCCAGATCAGTTGACTGGGGGTGAGTGCTTGCAATGTTCAACACTCCGTCCATCATTTCCTTTGGTTTTTGCTTTGTTCGCGATAAGTTGGCAGGGTATGCTCAGACGTGAGTCCCTTGCTCACTTTGCCACTGGATTCAAGCAAGCCTGGCTGAAGACGGCTGAAATGCCAGAAACCTGTCCTAGGAAGCTTGTTTCTGGTCCAGGGAAGACATGGCTTGGCAGTTCGGGCTGGACTGTTCCCATGAGGCACAGGGTCAGACTGATTTGCATATGGCCATGTCTGAACTGGGGTGGCTGAGTGGGCTAAAGTACGGTGATGGATTAAACCCAGATCAGTTGACTGGGGGTGAGTGCTTGCAATGTTCAACACTCCGTCCATCATTTCCTTTGGTTTTTGCTTTGTTTGCCATAAGTTGGCAGGGTATGCTCAGACGTGAGTCCCTTGCTCACTTTGCCACTGGATTCAAGCAAGCCTGGATGAAGACTGCTGAAATGCCAGAAACCGGTCCTAGGAAGCTTGTTTCCGGTCCAGGCAAGACATGGCTTGGCAGTTCGGGCTGGACTGTTCCCATGAGGCACAGTGTCAGACTGATTTGCATATGGCCATGTGTGAACTGGGGTGGCTGAGTGGGCTAAAGAACAGTGATGGATTAAACCCAGATCAGTTGTCTGGGGGTGAGTGCTTGCAATGTTCAATACTCCGTCCATCATTTCCTTTGGTTTTGCTTTGTTCGCCATAAATTGGCAGGGTATGCTCAGACGTGAGTCCCTTGCTCACTTTGCCACTGTATTCAAGCAAGCCGGGCTGAAAACGGCTGAAATGCCAGAAACCAGTCCTAGGAAGCTTGTTTCCGGTCCAGGGAAGACATGGCTTGGCAGTTCGGGCTGGACTGTTCCCATGAGGCACAGGGTCAGACTGATTTGCATATGGCCATGTCTGAACTGGGGTGGCTGAGTGGGCTAA
This sequence comes from Triturus cristatus, assembly GCF_964204655.1. Classification (NCBI taxonomy): domain Eukaryota; kingdom Metazoa; phylum Chordata; class Amphibia; order Caudata; family Salamandridae; genus Triturus; species Triturus cristatus. The sequence goes on from NW_028188492.1 coordinate 138,949, forward strand.
AGAACGGTGATGGATTAAACCCAGATCAGTTGACTGGGGGTGAGTGCTTGCAATGTTCAACACTCGGTCCATCATTTCCTTTTGTTTTTGCTTTGTTCGCCATAATTTGGCAGGGTATGCTCAGACGTGAGTCCCTTGCTCACTTTGCCACTGGTTTCAAGCAAGCCTGACTGAAGACGGCTGAAATGCCAGAAACCGGTCCTAGGAACCTTATTTCCGGTCCAGGGAAGACATGGCTTGGCAGTTTGGGCTGGACTGCTCCCATGAGTCACAGGGTCAAACTGATTTGCATATGGCCATGTCTGAACTGGGGTGGCTGAGTGGGCTAAATAACGGTGATGGATTAAACCCAGATCAGTTGACTGGGGGTGAGCGCTTGCAATGTTCAACACTCCGTCCATCATTTCCTTTGGTTTTTGCTTTGTTCGCCATAACTTGGCAGGGTATGCTCAGACGTGAGTCCCTTGCTCACTTTGCCACTGGATTCAAGCAAGCCTGGCTGAAGACGGCTGAAATGCCAGAAACCGGTCCTAGGAAGCTTGTTTCCGGTCCAGGAAAGACATGGCTTGGCAGTTCAGGCTGGACTGTTCCCATGAGGCACAGGGTCAGACTGATTTGCATATGGCCATGTCTGAACTGGGGTGGCTGAGTGGGCTAAAGAACGGTGATGGATTAAACCCAGATCAGTTGACTGGGGGTGAGTGCTTGCAATGTTCAACACTCCGTCCATCATTTCCCTTGGTTTTTGCTTTGTTCGCCATAAATTGGCAGGGTATGCTCAGACGTGAGTCCCTTGCTCACTTTGCCACTGGATTCAAGGAAGCCTGGCTGAAGACGGCTGAAATGCCAGAAACCGGTCCTAGGAAGCTTGTTTCCGGTCCAGGGAAGACATGGCTTGGCAGTTCGGGCTGGACTGGTCCCATGAGGCACAGGGTCAGACTGATTTGCATATGGCCATGTCTGAACTGGGGTGGCTGAGTGGGCTAAAGAACGGTGATGGATTAAACCCAGATCAGTTGATTGGGGGTGAGTGCTTGCAATGTTCAACACTCCGTCCATCATTTCCTTTGGTTTTTGCTTTGTTCGCCATAAGTTGGCAGGGTATGCTCAGACGTGAGTCCCTTGCTCACTTTGCCACTGGATTCAAGCAAGCCTGGCTGAAGATGGCTGAAATGCCATAAACCGGTCCTAGGAAGCTTGTTTCCGGTCCAGTGAAGACATGGCTTGGCAGTTCGGGCTGGACTGGTCCCATGAGGCACAGGGTCAGACTGATTTGCATATGGCCATGTCTGAACTGGGGTGGCTGAGTGGGCTAAAGAACGGTGATGGATTAAACCCAGATCAGTTGACTGGGGGTGAGTGCTTGCAATGTTCAACACTCCGTCCATCATTTCCTTTGGTTTTTGCTTTGTTCGCCATGAGTTGGCAGGTATGCTCAGACGTGAGTCCCTTGCTCACTTTGCCACTGGATTCAAGCAAGCCTGGCTGAAGACGGCTGAAATGCCAGAATCCGGTTCTAGGAAGCTTGTTTCCGGTCCAGGGAAGACATGGCTTGGCAGTTCGGGCTGGACTGTTCCCATGAGGCACAGGGTCAGACTGATTTGCATATGGCTATGTCTGAACTGGGGTGGCTGAGTGGGCTAAAGAACGGTGATGGATTAAACCCAGATCAGTTGACTGGGGGTGAGTGCTTGCAATGTTCAACACTCCGTCCATCATTTCCTTTGGTTTTTGCTTTGTTCGCCATAAGTTGGCAGGGTATGCTCAGACGTGAGTCCCTTGCTCACTTTGCCACTGGATTCAAGCAAGCCTGGCTGAAGACGGCTGAAATGCCAGAAACCGGTTCTAGGAAGCTTGTTTCTGGTCCAGGGAAGACATGGCTTGGCAGTTCGGGCTGGACTGTTCCCATGATGCACAGGGTCAGACTGATTTGCATATGGCTACGTCTGAACTGGGGTGGCTGAGTGGGCTAAAGAACGGTGATGGATTAAACCCAGATCAGTTGACTGGGGGTGAGTGCTTGCAATGTTCAACACTCCGTCCATCATTTCC